>NW_020229214.1:626600-638877 GCF_003227725.1 Camponotus floridanus
CTTTCAACGGCACTCCCGCACTCAGAGCGATATTTTTATATTGCTAATTCGTTATTTTACGCGCGATTACTAAACGGCACTCCCGCCACATTCGGTATTCGGATTAAAAATTTGGTCGCGCGATGTATATATTTAATATATATATACTTTCAACGGCACTCCCGGTTTCGGTACGAGCGAAAATCTCATTTCATTTACGAGACTTAACTTTGAGCCAACAGGTCGGGAGTGCAACGATACAACGAGCAAAGATTAGGCCAGAACCGGAAAGAAGACGAAACGATTGAGGAATAGAGGAAAATAAAGTTCACCAGCTCTTTTTCGCGCATAATTATCCTATCTCGTATCGAACCTGGACCCGCTAAGCATGATTTCAGGTGCTTCGCCCGGAACACGAAGTTTCCCGCAATGCAGGATATGGCTACACCTGGCTGGTAGACGGCAAAAGAAGAGGATACCCACATTTTTTAAATGCTAACATTCAGCAATTTAAAAAATGGGGAGGCAACCCCTTTTACCGAGCGAAAATCATGCTTAGGGGAATCCACTCGACTCCTCGACAGGGTTAACACACGCAGTGCGTGTGGCTGTAAGGTAGACGAGCAAAGAGAAGGGACCCATTGACGACCATTCCGAGCAATCGATCGAGTTCTAACTAATTCGGGCCGAATCATTTGACGAAGTACGAAGCACGAAGCGCGAGTGTACGTTGCATAACAACGTGTGCAAACTCGAAGCATCCCAGTTAGTTGGCATCGGAAGTAGAGACTCGTGACAATAAATGAAATTGGGATTTTATATGAAAAAGTCCAAAATTTCCGCGAAAACGCGACGACGCGAGAATACTACAACGCGAAAACGCGGTAACGAAACGCTTGCCGTCCGCGGCACGTTGACGGCACCGACGACGCGAAAGGGTACTTAGCTTCCCTTTCAAGCACCTTAAGATTTATCATAAATAGAAAAATTTAAGATAAATCTCAAGACACCATCCAAGTACTAAGCCCTCCCACCACGACAAGGTGTACCCCATGGGAGGGTTATAATATATATAATTTTTTTATATATAATATAATATAAGAGTTGTAATTAATAAGCTCTCTATAAAAAATAATTAAATGGAGTGAGAGTAAAAGCTCTCAAATCCTTTACTCTCACTCCATTTAATAATATAATATATAATATATAATATAATATATATATAATTTGGAATTTATTTTGAAATATAGTATATAAATTTAAATTTACATAATAAGATTTCGATTAAATTGTGTATTTAATTAACAAAAATTGAGAAAATTTAAAGCATTGGTTGAAATATATTTAATTCTAATATTATATTCTAATATTATAAAGAAATATTATAATAAGCTTCGATGATCGAAATATCAAAACATAATCTCTTATACTCTTTTATGCATAATCTGTTTCAATTTTTAATCGCAGTAATGAATGATTGCGATTCGATAAAGATTTATCGTTGCATTACAGTTTCATGTCGTTAATTAATTTTAATTAATTAACATTTATTAATATTCATAACAAATTATGTTTCAAGAATAATCATAATCGTGTTTAACAAAAAAAATTATAATATACGAAGCGTTTCTCACCACTACTTTATTACTCGAGAGTCACTGTGCAAATGATGATAAAGCGGTAACGTATAGAGCCCTATTGTTTATATTTTATATTGTTAAAGTCGAACGTCGTGTTATCGATAATTAGCTGAAATATTTTATTGTAAAATATACATTATAAAATATACATTAACGCAGAATATTAAGTTAATGAAGTATTTTAATTTACTGATTAAAATTGATTATTTATTTAAAAATTTATCACGGAAACTTTTGTTATGCTAATTATGTGCATCCATAATTCGATTGTTTTACTTCGCGTTTTCTCACATCCCAAATTATATTTAGATTATCAAGTAGAACGATAAAGTAACACGGATGAAATATATTTGTGTTCTAATTATTAAAATAATAATTATTGTAATATAATAATTACGTAAAAATCGCAATTATCAAAGTGTTTTTTTAATATTTTAAATCCTTATAATTTTATTGATTTTCGATTAAATTGTGTATTTAGAAAAATTAAGAAAACTTAAAGCATTGAATCGAAATATATTTGATTCTAATATTATATTCTAATATTATAGAGAAATATTGTAATAAGTATCGATGATCGAAATATCACAACATAATCTCTTATCCTCTTTTATGTATAACCTGTTTCAATTTTCAATCGCGGTAATCAATGATTGCGATTTGATAAAGATTTATCGTTGCTATACCGTTTCATGTCGCTAATTAATTTTTAATTAATTAATTTTATTAAAATTTATAGTAAATTATGTTTCCATACTAATTGTAATCATGTTTAGTAAAAAAATTACAATATACAAAACGTTTCTTACCACTACTTTATTACTCGAGAGTCACCGTACGAATGATGACAAAGCGGCACCGTATAGCGCGCTACTGTTTATATTTTATATTGCCAAAATCAAACATCGTATTATCGATAATTCGTCACCGAAATATTTTATATATTATAAAATATACATTAACGTAAAATATTAAATTTTGAAAGTATTTAATTTATTGATTGAAATTGATTATTTATCAAATAATTCACGCAGTCTTTTGTTATGCTAATTATTTGCGTCTATAATTCGATTGTTTTACTTCGCGTTCTCTCATATCCCAAATTATATTTAAATTATCAAGTAGAACGATAAAGTAACGTATGAAATATATTTGTAATTCTAAATATTAAAATAATAATTATTGTCTGTAAAAATCGCAATTATCGAAATGATTATTTAATATTTTGTATCCGTATAATTTAATCAATTTTCGATTAAATTGTGTATTTAATTAACAAAGATTGAGAAAATTTAAAGCATTAATCAAAATATATTTAATTCTAATATTATATTCTAATATTATAAAGAAATATTATAATAAGGATCGATGATCGAAATATCACAACATAATCTTTTATCCTCTTTTATGTATAACCTGTTTCAATTTTCAATCGGGGCAATCAATGATTGCGATTTGATAAAGATTTATCGTTGCTATACTGTTTCATGTTGCTAATTAATTTTTAGTTAATTAATTTTTATTAAAATTTATAGTAAATTATGTTTCCATACTAATTGTAATCATGTTTAGTAAAAAAATTATAATATACAAAACTTTCTTACCACTACTTTATTACTCGAGAGTCACCGTACGAATAATGACAAAGCGGCACCATATATCGCGCTACTGTTTATATTTTATATTGCTAAAATCGTACATCGTGTCATCGATAATTCGTTACCGAAATATTTTATATATTATGAAATATACATTAACGTAAAATATTAAATTATGGAAGTATTTAATTTATTGATTAAAATTAATTATTTATCAAATAATTCACGCAGTCTTTTGTTATGCTAATTATTTGCGTCTATAATTCGATTGTTTTACTTCGCGTTCTCTCATATCCCAAATTATATTTAAATTATCAAGTAGAACGATAAAGTAACGTATGAAATATATTTGTAATTCTAAATATTAAAATAATAATTATTGTCTGTAAAAATCGCAATTATCGAAATGATTATTTAATATTTTGTATCCGTATAATTTAATCAATTTTCGATTAAATTGTGTATTTAATTAACAAAGATTGAGAAAATTTAAAGCATTAATCAAAATATATTTAATTCTAATATTATATTCTAATATTATAAAGAAATATTATAATAAGGATCGATGATCGAAATATCACAACATAATCTTTTATCCTCTTTTATGTATAACCTGTTTCAATTTTCAATCGGGGCAATCAATGATTGCGATTTGATAAAGATTTATCGTTGCTATACTGTTTCATGTTGCTAATTAATTTTTAGTTAATTAATTTTTATTAAAATTTATAGTAAATTATGTTTCCATACTAATTGTAATCATGTTTAGTAAAAAAATTATAATATACAAAACTTTCTTACCACTACTTTATTACTCGAGAGTCACCGTACGAATAATGACAAAGCGGCACCATATATCGCGCTACTGTTTATATTTTATATTGCTAAAATCGTACATCGTGTCATCGATAATTCGTTACCGAAATATTTTATATATTATGAAATATACATTAACGTAAAATATTAAATTATGGAAGTATTTAATTTATTGATTAAAATTAATTATTTATCATACAATTCACGCAGTTTTTGTTATGCTAATTATTTGCTTCTATAAATCGATTGTTTTACTTCGCGTTCACTCACATCCCAAATTATATTTAGATTATCAAGTACAACGATAAAGTAACACGGATGAAATATATTTGCGATTCTAAATATTAAAATAATAATTATTGTCCGTAAAAATCACAATTATCAAAGTGATTATTTAACATTTTAAATCCCTATAATTTCATCGATTTTCGATTAAATTGTGTATTTAGGAAGATTGAGAAAACTTAAAGCATTGAATCGAAACATATTTGATTGTAATATTATATTCTAATATTATAGAGAAATATTGTAATAAGTTTCGATGATCGAAATATGACAACATAATCTTTATCCTCTTTTATGTATAACCTGTTTAAATTTTTAATAACGGTAATAAATGATTGCGATTTGATAAAGATTTATCGTTGCGATACTGTTTCATGTCGCTAATTAATTTTTAATTAATTAATTTTTATTAAAATTTATAGTAAATTATGTTTCCATACTAATTGTAATCATGTTTAGTAAAAAAATTATAATATGCAAAGCGTTTCTTACCACTACTTTATTACTCGAGAGTCATCGTACGAATGATGACAAAGCGGCACTGTATAGCGCGCTACTGTTTATATATTATATTGCCAAAATCATACATCGTGTTATCGATAAATTGTTACCGAAATATTTTATATATTATAAAATATACATTAACGTAAAATATTAAATTATGAAAGTATTTAATTTATTGATTAAAATTAATTATTTATCAATCAATTCACGGAGTTTTCTGTTATGCTAATTATTTGCGTCTATAATTCGATTGTTTTACTTCGCGTTCTCTCATATCCCAAATTATATTTAAATTATCAAGTAGAACGATAAAGAAACGTATGAAATATATTTGTAATTCTAAATATTAAAATAATAATTATTGTCTGTAAAAATCGCAATTATCGAAATGATTATTTAATATTTTGTATCCCTATAATTTAATCAATTTTCGATTAAATTGTGTATTTAATTAACAAAGATTGAGAAACTTTAAAGCATTAGTCAAAATATATGTAATTCTAATATTATATTCTAATATTATATTCTAATATCATAAAGAAATATTATAATAAGGATCGATGATCGAAATATCACAACATAATCTTTTATACTCTTTTATGTATAACCTGCTTCAATTTTTAATCGCGGTAATCAATGATTGTGATTTGATAAAGATTTCGATCGTTGCTATACTGTTTCATGTCGCTAATTAATTTTTAGTTAAGTAATTTTTATTAAAATTTATAGTAAATTATGTTTCCATACTAATTGTCATCAAGTTTAGTAAAAAAATTATAATATACAAAACGTTTCTTACCACTACTTTATTACTCGAGAGTCACCGTACGAATGATGACAAAGCGGCATCGTATAGCGCGCTACTGTTTATATTTTATATTGCCAAAATCAAACATTGTGTTATCGATAATTCGTTACCAAAATATTTTATATATTATAAAATATACATTAACGTAAAATATTAAATTATGAAAGTATTTAATTTATTGATTAAAATTAATTATTTATCAAACAATTCACACAGTCTTTTGTTATGCTAATTATTTGCATCTATAATTCGATTGTTTTACTTAGCGTTCTCTCACATCCTAAATTATATTTAGATTATCAAGTAGAACGATAAAGTAACACGGACGAAATATATTTGTGATTCTAAATATTAAAATAATAATTATTGTCCGTAAAAATCCCAATTATTAAAGTGATTATTTTATATTTCAGATCCCTATAATTTAATCAATTTTCGATTAAATTGGGTATTTAATTAAGAATGATTGAGAAAATTTAAAGCATTGGTCGAAATATATTTAATTCTAATATCATATTCTAATATTATAAAGAAATATTGTAATAAGTTTCGATGATCGAAATATCGCAACATAATCTCTTATCCTCTTTTATGTACAACATGTTTTAATTTTTGTTTCCAGTAATGAATGATTGCGATACGATAAAGATTTATCGTTGCAATACAGTTTCATGTCGTTAATTAATTTTTAATTAATTAACATTTATTAATATTCATAGCAAATTATGTTTCAAGACTAATCATAATTGTGTTTAACAAGAAAAATTATAATATACGAAGCGTTTCTCACCACAACTTTATTACTCGAGAGTCACTGTGCGAATGATGACAATGCGGAAACATATAGAGCGCTACTGTTTATATTTTATATTGCCAAAGTCGAAGCCGTGTTATCGATAATTTGCTGAAATATTTTATAAATTGTAAAATATACATTAACGCAGAATCTTAAGTTAATGAAGTATTTTAATTTATTGATTAAAATTGATTATTTATTAAACAATTTATCACGGAGCCTTTCGTTATGCTAATTATTTGTATCTATAATTCGATTGTTTTACTTCGCGTTCTCTCACATCTTAAATTATATTTAGATTATCAAGTAAAACGATAAATTAACACGGACGAAATATATTTGTGATTCTAAATATTAAAATAATAATTATTGTCCGTAAAAATCGCAATTATCAAAATGATTATTTTATATTTCAGATCCCTATAATTTAATCAATTTTCGATTAAATTGTGTATTTAATTAACAAAGATTGAGAAAATTTAAAGCATTGGTCGAAATATATTTAATTCTAATATTATATTCTAATATTATAAAGAAATATTGTAATAAGTTTCGATGATCGAAATATCGCAACATAATCTCTTATCCTCTTTTATGTATAACCTGTTTCAATTTTCAATCGTAAAGATCTATCGTTGCGATACAGTTTCATGTCGTTAATTAATTTTTATTAATATTCATAGCAAATTATGTTTCGAAATTAATCGTAATCGTGTTTTGTAAAAAAATTACAATATACGAAGCGTTTCTCACCACTACTTTACTCGAGAGTCACCGTGCGAATAATGACAAAGCTGTAATATAGCGCGCTACTGTTTATATTTTACATTGCCAAAATCGAACATCGTGTTATCGATAATTCGTTACCAAAAATATTTTATATATTATAAAATATATTGTACATTATCGTGAAATATTAAATTATAGAAGCATTCTAAGTTATGGATTAAAATTGATTATTTATTAAACAATTTGTCACGGGGCCTTTCGTTATGCTAATTATTTGCATATATTATTCGATTGTTTTACTTCATGTTACTTCATTTTACTCCGTATGTTTCAAACTTCCTTTCTTCTCTTTCGTTATTTCTTTTTGTGGCATTCACTCACTCACGAAAACACGATTTAATTATAATTAATCAAATACGTGGTGCACTTTGCATGAAACTCTCAATAATCATATAAAATAATCATACTTATATACGCACTTAAATGATGAAAGAGCAACATGAGATTTACCTTTACACGAGATTAAAATTTCATTCGCTACTTGCTACAGCAATGCGTATGCTACTGATATGCATATTATATGCTGTATAATATACGAATTATAAGAATGAAAATATTAAAATAATAAATAAAATTGTGATAGCATTTAATTAATAATTAATTTATGTTCACATTTTAGAAAATTGGAAGTTTAGTTGTTTGATTGTAACGCAAAATATTAAATTTGTAGAAGTTTTTATATTTATAGATTAATTAAATGATTATTTATTATTTAAACAATTAATTAGTATACGAAACGTTTCGTATCATTATTTATTGCTTGAATATCACCGAGCAAATGATAGCAAAACTGTAATATATAAACAACGCACTACTCTTGCCAAAGTCATGATTTTATTGATAATTCGTTGTCGAAATATTTTATGTTCTATAAAATACCACGCATAGAATATTGAATTATAGAAGTGTTTTAATTGATTGATTAAAATTGATTATTTATTAAACAATTTATTCATTATGGAATCTTTTATGCATAAAATATTTAAATATATTATTGTGAAGCAGTTTATGAAATATTACTATCTATGTAAAAGTGTTAAATAATATAAGAATATTTTATTATAGATATTTTAAGTATATTAAAATAAGATAATCCAGAATATTTTAGATATATGTTATACTAATATAATTAAAAACTTAAATAATTTAGATAATTTACAATGAGAGAGAGAGAGAGAGAGAGAGGAGAGAGAGAGAGGGAGGGAGGGAGAGGGAAAGAGAGAGAATCGTTATTGAGAAAACATGCAATATATAATATGATCTGAATATAAATGACATATATATATATATATATATATATTATATATATATATATATATATAATCTGAATATAAATGATAAAATGATAAATAATTTATAAACTATTTACCGGATAATCTTGCTTAGTACGTGGTCCAGTGCTTTTTAGACTTGCTTTTCCTTTCCTTCGATATTTTTTCGTTGCACTCACTTTCACTCCTGAAAACAAGATTAATTAAGATTAGTTAATTAATATTAGTATACGCAAAAATCGCGAGACATTTTGCACGGCATTCCCGATCGCGTAGTAATTACAATTAAAAGTTTAGCAAGTACTAATTATAATTATCATAGCGAATTATGTTTTCATACTAGTTATAATTGTGTTTTATCGTTAGAGAAAAAATTTAATAATATACGAAGTATTTCGCACCTTACTCTTCGAATGTTGCCGTGTGAATGATATCAAGACCGTACATGTAAACACAGCGCGTTATACGCCGCCAAGGCTGATCGTGTTATTATCCATTCACTGCTGATATATTTTACGTACTTTAACATATACACGAAATGTTAAAGTGTCTAAAAGTTTTAGATTACATGGATTAATTAAATAATATTTGTTAATTTCATGTATCGCAAAGCTTTTTATTATGTTAATTATTTCGATTTATGATTCGATTGTTTGTTGTGCGTTTTGATTTTAAATTAAATAATTAAATTTTAAATAATTGAAAAATAAAACGAGATAAAGCGTCGCGGGAATTATATTTTATTCTATAAATATCATTAAAATAATAATTGTTCATAAACAATGCGGACCACAAATGTTTATCAAAATATCTTCGTGTATCATCATTTGTGTGATAATAATTATGTCACGCGCGTATCTATTGAGTTTTGATTATCATATTATAAAAATTATACGTATATTTCTCGTAATCGAATATTCCTATTATTATCGATTTATTTATTGCGTTTTCTCGCGAATTTTAAATCGCGATTTATTTTGTAATTTAATTGTTGATTTACATTGAAGCTTATTTTATTTTTTCGTATTTTGAATATTTCTTTGATAATCTACACAAAATGCGCTAATAATGCAAATATTTTCTTCTACAATCGAAGAAATGATCAATAATTTTATTAATGATTCTTTTAATCACGATTATAAATATTTACGTTACATAAAACTTATTAAATTCTATTATCGCATATCGATTATCAATGATAAATGTTGCATAATTAATCATCGCTAATCGGCTTGTCTGGACTATATAAAAATATTTAGTAAATTTTATATTATATGTATATTTTAGAACATTTTCGTGTATTAAATTATTCCATGTAATAAATAAAAATTATTTTGTATTAAGTTTCAAATTATATTTTACATTCACTTTTGTATTAAACCCTGTATTGAAAGAAAATAAAAATAAAATTAAAAAAAAATTTTTTCCTCGTATCTCCACTTACAGAGGCATTTGCCGGATGAGGTTTGAGTACTCTAATGAACCTAAGAGCTATGCCGCAGTAACGTATAATACGCCGATATTCATATATGTAGACTATTTTATATTTAAAATAATCTTAAGTATATCTTAGATCGCGTCTTGAGATTCCGATCAGTTAGTAAAATAGTTGTATTTTCCAACTTACTTAAAACGATCTTAAATATAAGAATGAATTATGAATGCCGGCTTAGGGTTACCTATGCCGGACAAGTCGAAGGGAAAGAGTCAGACTAAGAAAGATATCAAAATTATATATATGTTATTTTAATTATATTAATATTTTTGAATAAAATAAAAGAAAAAGAGACAGTAATTGAGAAAATAGAAAAAAGACAACTACAGTGATTTGAATATCTCAAATCTTTTCTCCTCCTCTTTCTCTCTTTCTCTCTCTCTGAGTGATTTGAATATCTATACTCGAGAGAACAAATGTCCATAGAAAATATTTCGATGGACTCCATAGAAGGAATAAGCATGACAAATGATGATAATCCCTATGATTTTAACACCAAGGAATATACAATAAATCATAATAATCCAAGAACTCGAAGAAGAAAATAATAGATAATAGAAATAGATAATAGAAATGCATAATGATTGGAAATGATTAGAAATTAAAAGACAGTATGAATACAACCTATTTTATTAACAGTAATACTATTTTTGTAATTATATTAAATTTTATAATTTAGTACATTGTATTATATAAAATATTAAGCATAAAAATATTATGCTGGCAAGAAAATTATAATAAAAGTATATAAATAATGTTGACTATATTAGAATGGAACATATGAATTCTTTATATTTTATATAAAGGAAGAGATATTTAAAATATTTTGCAACTATATTTTTCGAATCTTAATTATAAAAACTTTAGAACAATCAGTGATTAATTTGACAAATTCTATACATGTATTAATAATTAAATAAGTAATAAATAAATAAGTAAATAATTAATAATATAATAACTTTTTTAAATAATTAAAAAAGTGATTAATAAATATCAAAGATCAGTTTATTGCTAATTAGATTTATAGAAATAACGGTTAAAAATGTTTTTATTCCACAGCAGGCATTTCGTGTTTTGTAAATAAAATATATAAACATGGCAATGAATATAGAAAAATATTTATCTTTGAACATTACATTAGAAGATTACAGTATCTTTCACGATTGCATAATTTATTTACTATCAATTTATATACATGAGTGTCTTGTTATACTCTGGTGTTACCGACATTTCGTGCACATAGCACGGAACGAAACAGAAATTGTGCACATGATACCCTCTGAGAACATTCATGGACATTGGCTTTGTAGTTCATGTCCACGTTTTCAATGTCCATAGAGGGAATATCGCTTTCAGGGATCACCTAAAAGCAGGCCATGACATCTCCAGTTTTCTCTCTGGTAAAAGAATTAATTTTATTGATAATTTTATACTAATTGTCTAATCGATAAATGTTTATATTGATCGCTGACAATGGTGCGAAAATTAAAGTATCACGAGCAAAAATTGCTAAAGGAAGGTAGATTTTTTATCCTGGCCAGCCGATAATAATCTTCACGAGGTTAAGATCTTGAAGAGATATTGTATTCAGAAAAGATCTGATTATACGGTGTAAGAGTGAGAGGGTTATCTTATATTTTTATAGTATAATAAAATATATATTGTAATTAAATAGCTTAACTATAATTGTAGATACAACAAATTATCACGCGAGATACGGGAATTGGGTAAAAAGATTAAAGAAATCGAAACCTGACCATCCTTTTCGCATAGAACAGAGTGCTTTGTTATTGGAAAAATTATATATGTTGGGCTTGATCTCTACCAAATGGGACTTGTCTCAAACTCAGAAAGTAACTGCTAGTTGCTTTTGTAGACGAAGACTTCCAGTTGTTATGGTACGCAATAAAATGAGTCAAACAATATCAATGGCGACAAAGTTGATAGAACAGGGTCATGTCAGAGTTGGAGTCGAAGTTATAAAGGATCCTGCATTTCTAGTAACAAGGTAACATTATTGTACTTTTTTATCTTTCTCTCTCCCTCTTGTATCATACATTTTGTTCGTTATATAATAAAATGATTATATATATTTGATAGGAATTTGGAAGACTGTTTTAACATGGGTAGATACTTCTGCCTATTAGGAAACATGTACTAGAATATAACATAATCAGGTGAGCATTTTTAGCTTCTCTGTTATATATGTACTCTGTTAAATTATGTGTATTAATTTATGTATATTTGTCTTGCAGAGAGATGATTTTGACATGGCATAAATCTACATATTGGTCAG
>NW_020229214.1:639525-829525 GCF_003227725.1 Camponotus floridanus
TTGCGTCTATAATTCGATTGTTTTACTTCGCGTTTTCTCATATCCCAAATTATATTTAAATTATCAAGTAGAACGATAAAGTAAACGTATGAAATATATTTGTAATTCTAAATATTAAAATAATAATTAATTGTCTGTAAAAATCGCAATTATCGAAATGATTATTTAATATTTGTATCCGTATAATTTAATCATTTTCGATTAAATTGTGTATTATTAACAAAATTAAGAAAATTTAAAGCATTAATCAAATATATTTAATTCTAATATTATATTCTAATATTATAAAGAAATATTATAATAAGGATCGATGATCGAAATATCACAACATAATCTTTTATCCTCTTTTATGTATAACCTGTTTCAATTTTCAATCGGGGCAATCAATGATTGCGATTTGATAAAGATTTATCGTTGCTATACTGTTTCATGTGCTAATTAATTTTTATTAATTAATTTTATTAAAATTTATAGTAAATTATGTTTCCATACTAATTGTAATCATGTTTAGTAAAAAAATTATAATATACAAAACTTTCTTACCACTACTTTATTACTCGAGAGTCACCGTACGAATAATGACAAAGCGGCACCATATATCGCGCTACTGTTTATATTTTATATTGCTAAAATCGTACATCGTGTCATCGATAATTCGTTACCGAAATATTTTATATATTATGAAATATACATTAACGTAAAATATTAAATTTGGAAGTATTTAATTTATTGATTAAAATTAATTATTTATCAAATAATTCACGCAGTCTTTTGTTATGCTAATTATTTGCGTCTATAATTCGATTGTTTTACTTCGCGTTCTCTCATATCCCAAATTATATTTAAATTATCAAGTAGAACGATAAAGTAACGTATGAAATATATTTGTAATTCTAAATATTAAAATAATAATTATTGTCTGTAAAAATCGCAATTATCGAAATGATTATTTAATATTTTGTATCCGTATAATTTAATCAATTTTCGATTAAATTGTGTATTTAATTAACAAAGATTGAGAAAATTTAAAGCATTAATCAAAATATATTTAATTCTAATATTATATTCTAATATTATAAAGAAATATTATAATAAGGATCGATGATCGAAATATCACAACATAATCTTTTATCCTCTTTTATGTATAACCTGTTTCAATTTTCAATCGGGGCAATCAATGATTGCGATTTGATAAAGATTTATCGTTGCTATACTGTTTCATGTTGCTAATTAATTTTTAGTTAATTAATTTTTATTAAAATTTATAGTAAATTATGTTTCCATACTAATTGTAATCATGTTTAGTAAAAAAATTATAATATACAAAACGTTCTTACCACTACTTTATTACTCGAGAGTCACCGTACGAATAATGACAAAGCGGCACCATATATCGCGCTACTGTTTATATTTTATATTGCTAAAATCGTACATCGTGTCATCGATAATTCGTTACCGAAATATTTTATATATTATGAAATATACATTAACGTAAAATATTAAATTATGGAAGTATTTAATTTATTGATTAAAATTAATTATTTATCATACAATTCACGCAGTTTTTGTTATGCTAATTATTTGCTTCTATAAATCGATTGTTTTACTTCGCGTTCACTCACATCCCAAATTATATTTAGATTATCAAGTACAACGATAAAGTAACACGGATGAAATATATTTGCGATTCTAAATATTAAAATAATAATTATTGTCCGTAAAAATCACAATTATCAAAGTGATTATTTAACATTTTAAATCCCTATAATTTCATCGATTTTCGATTAAATTGTGTATTTAGGAAGATTGAGAAAACTTAAAGCATTGAATCGAAACATATTTGATTGTAATATTATATTCTAATATTATAGAGAAATATTGTAATAAGTTTCGATGATCGAAATATGACAACATAATCTTTATCCTCTTTTATGTATAACCTGTTTAAATTTTAATAACGGTAATAAATGATTGCGATTTGATAAAGATTTATCGTTGCGATACTGTTTCATGTCGCTAATTAATTTTTAATTAATTAATTTTTATTAAAATTTATAGTAAATTATGTTTCCATACTAATTGTAATCATGTTTAGTAAAAAAATTATAATATGCAAAGCGTTTCTTACCACTACTTTATTACTCGAGAGTCATCGTACGAATGATGACAAAGCGGCACTGTATAGCGCGCTACTGTTTATATATTATATTGCCAAAATCATACATCGTGTTATCGATAAATTGTTACCGAAATATTTTATATATTATAAAATATACATTAACGTAAAATATTAAATTATGAAAGTATTTAATTTATTGATTAAAATTAATTATTTATCAATCAATTCACGGAGTTTTCTGTTATGCTAATTATTTGCGTCTATAATTCGATTGTTTTACTTCGCGTTCTCTCATATCCCAAATTATATTTAAATTATCAAGTAGAACGATAAAGAAACGTATGAAATATATTTGTAATTCTAAATATTAAAATAATAATTATTGTCTGTAAAAATCGCAATTATCGAAATGATTATTTAATATTTTGTATCCCTATAATTTAATCAATTTTCGATTAAATTGTGTATTTAATTAACAAAGATTGAGAAACTTTAAAGCATTAGTCAAAATATATGTAATTCTAATATTATATTCTAATATTATATTCTAATATCATAAAGAAATATTATAATAAGGATCGATGATCGAAATATCACAACATAATCTTTTATACTCTTTTATGTATAACCTGCTTCAATTTTTAATCGCGGTAATCAATGATTGTGATTTGATAAAGATTTCGATCGTTGCTATACTGTTTCATGTCGCTAATTAATTTTTAGTTAAGTAATTTTTATTAAAATTTATAGTAAATTATGTTTCCATACTAATTGTCATCAAGTTTAGTAAAAAAATTATAATATACAAAACGTTTCTTACCACTACTTTATTACTCGAGAGTCACCGTACGAATGATGACAAAGCGGCATCGTATAGCGCGCTACTGTTTATATTTTATATTGCCAAAATCAAACATTGTGTTATCGATAATTCGTTACCAAAATATTTTATATATTATAAAATATACATTAACGTAAAATATTAAATTATGAAAGTATTTAATTTATTGATTAAAATTAATTATTTATCAAACAATTCACACAGTCTTTTGTTATGCTAATTATTTGCATCTATAATTCGATTGTTTTACTTAGCGTTCTCTCACATCCTAAATTATATTTAGATTATCAAGTAGAACGATAAAGTAACACGGACGAAATATATTTGTGATTCTAAATATTAAAATAATAATTATTGTCCGTAAAAATCCCAATTATTAAAGTGATTATTTTATATTTCAGATCCCTATAATTTAATCAATTTTCGATTAAATTGGGTATTTAATTAAGAATGATTGAGAAAATTTAAAGCATTGGTCGAAATATATTTAATTCTAATATCATATTCTAATATTATAAAGAAATATTGTAATAAGTTTCGATGATCGAAATATCGCAACATAATCTCTTATCCTCTTTTATGTACAACATGTTTTAATTTTTGTTTCCAGTAATGAATGATTGCGATACGATAAAGATTTATCGTTGCAATACAGTTTCATGTCGTTAATTAATTTTTAATTAATTAACATTTATTAATATTCATAGCAAATTATGTTTCAAGACTAATCATAATCGTGTTTAACAAGAAAAATTATAATATACGAAGCGTTTCTCACCACAACTTTATTACTCGAGAGTCACTGTGCGAATGATGACAATGCGGAAACATATAGAGCGCTACTGTTTATATTTTATATTGCCAAAGTCGAACGCCGTGTTATCGATAATTTGCTGAAATATTTTATAAATTGTAAAATATACATTAACGCAGAATCTTAAGTTAATGAAGTATTTTAATTTATTGATTAAAATTGATTATTTATTAAACAATTTATCACGGAGCCTTTCGTTATGCTAATTATTTGTATCTATAATTCGATTGTTTTACTTCGCGTTCTCTCACATCTTAAATTATATTTAGATTATCAAGTAAAACGATAAATTAACACGGACGAAATATATTTGTGATTCTAAATATTAAAATAATAATTATTGTCCGTAAAAATCGCAATTATCAAAATGATTATTTTATATTTCAGATCCCTATAATTTAATCAATTTTCGATTAAATTGTGTATTTAATTAACAAAGATTGAGAAAATTTAAAGCATTGGTCGAAATATATTTAATTCTAATATTATATTCTAATATTATAAAGAAATATTGTAATAAGTTTCGATGATCGAAATATCGCAACATAATCTCTTATCCTCTTTTATGTATAACCTGTTTCAATTTTCAATCGTAAAGATCTATCGTTGCGATACAGTTTCATGTCGTTAATTAATTTTTATTAATATTCATAGCAAATTATGTTTCGAAATTAATCGTAATCGTGTTTTGTAAAAAAATTACAATATACGAAGCGTTTCTCACCACTACTTTACTCGAGAGTCACCGTGCGAATAATGACAAAGCTGTAATATAGCGCGCTACTGTTTATATTTTACATTGCCAAAATCGAACATCGTGTTATCGATAATTCGTTACCAAAATATTTTATATATTATAAAATATATTGTACATTATCGTGAAATATTAAATTATAGAAGCATTCTAAGTTATGGATTAAAATTGATTATTTATTAAACAATTTGTCACGGGGCCTTTCGTTATGCTAATTATTTGCATATATTATTCGATTGTTTTACTTCATGTTACTTCATTTTACTCCGTATGTTTCAAACTTCCTTTCTTCTCTTACGTATCTTTCGTTATTTCTTTTTGTGGCATTCACTCACTCACGAAAACACGATTTAATTATAATTAATCAAATACGTGGTGCACTTTGCATGAAACTCTCAATAATCATATAAAATAATCATACTTATATACGCACTTAAATGATGAAAGAGCAACATGAGATTTACCTTTACACGAGATTAAAATTTCATTCGCTACTTGCTACAGCAATGCGTATGCTACTGATATGCATATTATATGCTGTATAATATACGAATTATAAGAATGAAAATATTAAAATAATAAATAAAGTTGTGATAGCATTTAATTAATAATTAATTTATGTTCACATTTTAGAAAAATTGGAAGTTTAGTTGTTTGATTGTAACGCAAAATATTAAATTTGTAGAAGTTTTTATATTTATAGATTAATTAAATGATTATTTATTATTTAAACAATTAATTAGTATACGAAACGTTTCGTATCATTATTTATTGCTTGAATATCACCGAGCAAATGATAGCAAAACTGTAATATATAAACAACGCACTACTCTTGCCAAAGTCATGATTTTATTGATAATTCGTTGTCGAAATATTTTATGTTCTATAAAATACACACGCATAGAATATTGAATTATAGAAGTGTTTTAATTGATTGATTAAAATTGATTATTTATTAAACAATTTATTCATTAGGGAATCTTTTATGCATAAAATATTTAAATATATTATTGTGAAGCAGTTTATGAAATATTACTATCTATGTAAAAGTGTTAAATAATATAAGAATATTTTATTATAGATATTTTAAGTATATTAAAATAAGATAATCCAGAATATTTTAGATATATGTTATACTAATATAATTTAAAAACTTAAATAATTTAGATAATTTACAATGAGAGAGAGAGAGAGAGAGAGAGAGAGAGAGAGAGAGAGGAGGAGAGAGAGAGGGAGGGAGAGGGAAAGAGAGAGAATCGTTATTGAGAAAACATGCAATATATAATATGATCTGAATATAAATGACATATATATATATATATATATATATATATATATATATATATATATATAATCTGAATATAAATGATAAAATGATAAATAATTTATAAACTATTTACCGGATAATCTTGCTTAGTACGTGGCCCAGTGCTTTTTAGACTTGCTTTTCCTTTCCTTCGATATTTTTTCGTTGCACTCACTTTCACTCCTGAAAACAAGATTAATTAAGATTAGTTAATTAATATTAGTATACGCAAAAATCGCGAGACATTTTGCACGGCATTCCCGATCGCGTAGTAATTACAATTAAAAGTTTAGCAAGTACTAATTATAATTATCATAGCGAATTATGTTTTAATACTAGTTATAATTGTGTTTTATCGTTAGAGAAAAAATTTAATAATATACGAAGTATTTCGCACCTTACTCTTCGAATGTTGCCGTGTGAATGATATCAAGACCGTACATGTAAACACAGCGCGTCATACGCCGCCAAGGCTGATCGTGTTATTATCCATTCACTGCTGATATATTTTACGTACTTTAACATATACACGAAATGTTAAAGTGTCTAAAAGTTTTAGATTACATGGATTAATTAAATAATATTTGTTAATTTCATGTATCGCAAAGCTTTTTATTATGTTAATTATTTCGATTTATGATTCGATTGGTTTGTTGTGCGTTTTGATTCTAAATTAAATAATTAAATTTTAAATAATTGAAAAATAAAACGAGATAAAGCGTCGCGGGAATTATATTTTATTCTATAAATATCATTAAAATAATAATTGTTCATAAACAATGCGGACCATAAATGTTTATCAAAATATCTTCGTGTATCATCATTTGTGTGATAATAATTATGTCGCGCGCGTATCTATTGAGTTTTGATTATCATATTATAAAAATTATATGTATATTTCTCGTAATCGAATATTCCTATTATTATCGATTTATTTATTTGCGTTTTCTCGCGAATTTTAAATCGCGATTTATTTTGTAATTTAATTGTTGATTTACATTGAAGCTTATTTTATTTTTTCGTATTTTGAATATTTCCTTTGATAATCTACACAAAATGCGCTAATAATGCAAATATTTTCTTCTACAATCAAAGAAATGATCAATAATTTTATTAATGATTCTTTTAATCACGATTATATATATTTACGTTACATAAAACTTATTAAATTCTATTATCGCATATCGATTATCAATGATAAATGTTGCATAATTAATCATCGCTAATCAGGCTTGTCTGGACTATAATATAAAAATATTTAGTAAATTTTATATTATATGTATATTTTAGAGACATTTTCGTGTATTAAATTATTCCATGTAATAAATAAAAATTATTTTGTATTAAATTTCAAATTATATTTTACATTCACTTTTGTATTAAACCTGTATTGAAAGAAAATAAAAATAAAATTAAAAAAAAATTTTTTCCTCGTATCTCCACCTTACAGAGGCATTTGCCGGATGAGGTTTGAGTACTCTAATGAACCTAAGAGTTATGCCGGCAGTAACGTATAATACGCCGATATTCATATATGTAGACTATTTTTATATTTAAAATAATCTTAAGTATACTCTTAGATCGCGTCTTGAGATTCCGATCAGTTAGTAAAATAGTTGTATTTTCCAACTTACTTAAAACGATCTTAAATATAAGAATGAATTATGAATGCCGGTCTTAGGGTTACCTATGCCGGACAAGTCAAAGGGAAAGAGTCAGACTAAGAAAGATATCAAAATTATATATATGTTATTTTTAATTATATTAATATTTTTGAATAAAATAAAAGAAAAAGAGACAGTAATTGAGAAAATAGAAAAAAGACAACTACAGTGATTTGAATATCTCAAATCTTTTCTCCTCCTCTTTCTCTCTTTCTCTCTCTCTGAGTGATTTGAATATCTATACTCGAGAGAACAAATGTCCATAGAAAATATTTCGATGGACTCCATAGAAAGGAATAAGCATGACAAATGATGATAATCCCTATGATTTTAACACCAAGGAATATACAATAAATCATAATAATCCAAGAACTCGAAGAAGAAAATAATAGATAATAGAAATAGATAATAGAAATGCATAATGATTGGAAATGATTAGAAATTAAAAGACAGTATGAATACAACCTATTTATTAACAGTAATACTATTTTTGTAATTATATTAAATTTTATAATTTAGTACATTGTATTATATAAAATATTAAGCATAAAAATATTATGCTGGCAAGAAAATTATAATAAAAGTATAAATAATGTTGACTATATTAGAATGGAACATATGAATTCTTTATATTTTATATAAAGGAAGAGATATTTAAAATATTTTGCAACTATATTTTTCGAATCTTAATTATAAAAACTTTAGAACAATCAGTGATTAATTTGACAAATTCTATACATGTATTAATAATTAAATAAGTAATAAATAAATAAGTAAATAATTAATAATATAATAACTTTTTTAAATAATTAAAAAAGTGATTAATAAATATCAAAGATCAGTTTATTGCTAATTAAGATTTATAGAAATAACGGTTAAAAATGTTTTTATTCCACAGCAGGCATTTCGTGTTTTGTAAATAAAAATATATAAACATGGCAATGAATATAGAAAAATATTTATCTTTGAACATTACATTAGAAGATTACAGTATCTTTCACGATTGCATAATTTATTTACTATCAATTTATATACATGAGTGTCTTGTTATACTCTGGTGTTACCGACATTTCGTGCACATAGCACGGAACGAAACCAGAAATTGTGCACATGATACCCTCTGAGAACATTCATGGACATTGGCTTTGTAGTTCATGTCCACGTTTTCAATGTCCATAGAGGGAATATCGCTTTCAGGGATCACCTAAAAGCAGGCCATGACATCTCTCAGTTTTCTCTCTGGTAAAAGAATTAATTTTATTGAATTAATTTTATACTAATTGTCTAATCGATAAATTGTTATATTGATCGCTGACAATGGTGCGAAAATTAAAGTATCACGAGCAAAAATTGCTAAAGAAGGTAGATTTTTTATCCTGGCCAGCCGATAATAATCTTCACGAGGTTAAGATCTTGAAGAGATATTGTATTCAGAAAAGATCTGATTATACGGTGTAAGAGTGAGAGGGTTATCTTATATTTTATAGTATAATAAAATATATATTGTAATTAAATAGCTTAACTATAATTGTAGATACAACAAATTATCACGCGAGATACGGGAATTGGGTAAAAAGATTAAAGAAATCGAACCTGACCATCCTTTTCGCATAGAACAGAGTGCTTTGTTATTGGAAAAATTATATATGTTGGGCTTGATCTCTACCAAATGGGACTTGTCTCAAACTCAGAAAGTAACTGCTAGTTGCTTTTGTAGACGAAGACTTCCAGTTGTTATGGTACGCAATAAAATGAGTCAAACAATATCAATGGCGACAAAGTTGATAGAACAGGGTCATGTCAGAGTTGGAGTCGAAGTTATAAAGGATCCTGCATTTCTAGTAACAAGGTAACATTATTGTACTTTTTTATCTTTCTCTCTCCCTCTTGTATCATACATTTTGTATCGTGTATAAATAAAATGATTATATATATTTGATAGGAATTTGGAAGACTTTGTTACATGGGTAGATACTTCTGCTATTAGGAAACATGTACTAGAATATAACAATCAGGTGAGCATTTTTAGCTTCTCATGTTATATATGTTACCTGTTAAATTATGTGTATTACATTTATGTATATTTGTCTTGCAGAGAGATGATTTTGACATGGCATAAATCTACATATTGGTCAGATATATACTTGTGAAACTACATTTTTTATAAACAATACAGAATATTGTGTACTATTTATTGTAGATATTTTAATGTTTATAATTAAATTCTTCCAACAAAGAATATAATAATATCTTAAGTTAAAGTTATAATTTCTTAAGTTATTGTACAGAATTCTCTTTTTTTTAAATTATACTTAAACATAGAAACAAATCATTGGGGTATTACTTTTAGTACAAGATTTAATAGCACTATCTTTATTATTAAATGAGTTTTTTCACCACTTTTATGCAGATGCAGATAATTGTATAATCATATGTTTGAGATTATATTACATTAGTGATTTTATTTATTAGCCTAAGTTTTGAACATATGTTGTACACACATTTCTACATTTCATTCCCTGGTGGGATTTCTATATAGAATAATAACCACGCGGATTTATTGTAATGAGATAAAGTTTATTGTTTAAAATCGAATTAGAATCGCCACTTTTCAACTTGTACGTAATCGTTTGAGTACGCAAAGAACGCATATTTATATAATTGCGAAGAATCTTTTACTTTGGATCTAGTACAAATGTAAGATCCGACTTCCTCGCTTGTAACATATAATAGATCTAGGCAAATATGAGAAAGAGAATGAAGATAAAGCCACGCATTGGATATGATACAAAAAAGTACAGAAATGTTATATATGATACAAAAAAGTACAGAAATGTTATATATAATTTATATAAAATTAGCTGATAAAGATTCGATGAATTAATAAGAGATAGGATTTATATAAATATTAAAAACAATCGTCACAGAGAATTGAAAAACGCAGTAACAAAGAAAAAATGATGATACAGCATAATGAATTATACCACGTGCATTCCGAGCAGCCACTCATTCATATACTTATAATGATATAATTAGTATTTATTATGATATTATGATACAAATGTTACATGTTAATATCTTTATAGTATCGGCAGTCTCTGTGCTGGTCTCTGTGACATCGCCGCCGCGTTAAATAATCTTCATTACGTTCTACAGAGTACACAGAGTATCCACTTCTCTAGGACGTAATTAGCAGATCAAACGGGGGCGTGTGTCGGCTCAGGTCCCTAAGTATCTCCTTCTCCTTCTCCTCCTCCACCATCGTCAACTATTTACATAAATGCCTTGCGAAATCTCTCCGTAACACGCTGCATTTATTAAAGAACGAAAAAATCATTTACAATTATTGTTTCTTTTTCTCTCTTTGTTTCTGATTATATAAATATATATATATATATATATATATATATATATATATATATATGTATATATATATATACACATATATATATACACGTATGCATGTATATATGTATATTTTTTCGCAGCATATATTCGCCGCACACACACCTCGTGAAATGTTTACCAATTTGTCCAAAATGAAATATGAATTATGATCACGCATTTCTGTTAGAAGTGATCCGCAATAAACGTGACGTTTACGTGATATTTCAAATAGCCCGTAGTGAAATATCATACAAAAGAAAGAAGCAAAGATGAAGTGAAGAGAAATGTGGAAAGAAACTAGAAATATAATACATTTGCGCGACTGTTAATAATTATATAAGATAAACCGAGACATTCACTAAACTCTCACGAGGGATACAGTAATAACTGTGTATCTCTCGTACTTATCAAAGTGTTTCATATTACTATCTATTGTTCATTTCTTCTTACGTGGATATATTGTTATTACATTTAGAATTTCGCACAAACTTTTTCTCTGACTATATCCGCGATTTTGCTCGCTTCTCAGAAGAAATTTATACTTTTCTTACTGTTCTTTATACACAAGTTCGTAAACGTATTCTATTCTATCGATTAATCTTAACGAGATACTCAGTGAATTATGTTGTCCGCGTACACGATTCTGAAAAATGAATATGTAAACGTAATAACAAACAATTTTCATGATAATTGTTTCATTTTATATAAAGAGATACTCTACTTATATACTTGGATACTATACAAGACGCTGAGTATCGCGCTAAATAATTTGCAACCTATATCGCTATATCTGGACTCACCCAAATTCTGAGAAATTGTGACAAACATTCTTCTGGCTATTTCTCAGGTTTTGGAGAATTCACCGATTTAAATATCCATGCTTCTTTCGACATTCGAATGTCAGAATCAAGCTGTATATAAGTTCAGAAGAAGCTAAAGTAATAAAGTATGTATTTTTAGAAAGATTGCACGATGCGCGATTATGGTAAAGAGAGAACAGAAAAAATTTGGAAAAAAAATATACGCATAGTATACAGCAGTGTAGATAAATTGTAAATCACAATAAAATGCCCGACTTTTGTTATGTAAAGATATTAATGTGAGGATTTTAAAAAAGATAAATGGATGACTGCCTTAATGAAAAAGAAAGATTCTTACAGTTGTACGCTACTATCTACAAAACCTTTGATGCTTTAGTTTTAATATGCTCTCCATATTATGCTTTGTGTTGCAATAAATAGTATAATTTTTACATAGGCTGTTTTACATATGCTACTGTACAAGAAGAGTATAAAAAAATTCTCTTATACCTGCCCTTGCAATTTAAAAATTTACCCATATAAATAAATCTATAGTTTTAGGCACAAATGTTCACATAATATCTGACACTAAAAAGATTCTGTACCATATCATCAAAATTGTATTATTATCCATTATGGATTCCACAGTGACATATTTTTTTGTTTATAAGAAAATCACTTAATTTAACTCAATAAAATATTTATCTCATAAAAAGCATATAATAAAATTAAAGCTGCTTATTATTATTTATTACACTATATTCTCAATTCGCAGGACCAATCATTCCACCTTTGGAGATGCATATTTATTTGAAAAATAAATCTCTCTCTCTCTCTCTCTCTCTCTTTCTCACATAGGCCTCTGCCTAGATCATAACACTAGCTATAATATAGTCAGAGTAATAAGATCAGTGTTAATGAATGTTGGAAAGACTGGTCCTTCAAGACAATATTGAATTTACGCTTTTGTTAATCCTCCAATATTATGCTATCTCTGATACTAAAACTTGTCTCTACATTCTTTATATTATGCAGTTAATAAAACAAGTAAAGAAAAAATATTTTCACACATTATACATTAATCTGATTATGTTACAAATTTAATGGTATTACATATTAAATTAACAACTTCTCTAGAGCATCATAAATTAAATATTAGATAGTATTTTCACTGTAAAATCATGAGTGAAAATGAATGAAAATTATAACAAGAATATTGAATGTGAATCGTGGATAGACATAAACTTTGGAAGATTGACAATGTATTCATTTTGTTCATTCAATCGTGATTTTTACAAATTATATTTTTACATACCGGAATGCACGTGATGATATTCATTATTAATATATAATTATGGTTGTGAAATATAAGCATATTGAAAGTTGCTCGTGGCTTTAATATCACCTATTAATAAAAAAAATGTTTTCATATTACGGCCGGATTACGTACAGTCAGCATAATTTTTAATGGATACAGAATGTTTTTCACGTTTAATTTTTTTCAGAGAATGTCTATGCATTCTTTATGTAAATTGGACACAGCAATTGCACTTTTTTTATCAATATATGTTGTGGCATAACAAGATAAGTTATTGCATATCAACAATTTCACTTTGCAACATATTATGTCACGAAATATTTCCAAAGAAATTTTCTAGAACATGTAGAATATCTACATATACTAGACATACCTCTAATTTATAATTATAATAAAAAGACAATTAATATTTGTTAACTCATGTAAATATATGAGCAATACGTATATATAAGTTATATTAATCAAATTCCTACCAAAGAATTCGAGATTACAGAATTACCTTTCGATGCTCGAGGGACAATATCAATGTTCCTCTTGCACACATAAATATTTAAGTAAGATCTAAATAAGTTTAAGTTGTATCCTCTCACGATTGACTTGAAATGTAAAGATTCAAGCACAACAACATTTATAGCAAATATCTAATATTATATAGATCTTGAAACATTTTTTTCAGTTGCTACTCATAGATATGCATATTGAGTAGTTTCCGTCCAATACGCACAATATATATGCATATATATATTATATGGATGGAATCTCGTAAAACGCCGGTAACAATTTATAAAAATGGAAAATTCGTTCATTGGCGCCAGCAATGATTATTTTATGCTATTGCTTTGCGATTCTGACAATGAAATCGGGCGAACTTCTACAACCCAAATGAATTTTTATCGATGTGAAATCTTACTCTCTCACTCTTTTGAATAAACAGCTTTTATATGAGAAACAATTTCGCGTGATGAAGAAATGAAAATAAAATATTTTATGTAATCACAGTTGGTGCGTCACGGTGAGTATATTGACGAAGTTCGCTTAATTCTAATGCGATATTAATTAAAGGTTTTAACACCAATTGTGCGTCTTTCTCGAAAGTAGCTGGATCATTTTCATAACTATCGATATACATACGGATAGTAGCGCCTGAACTTCCCGTTCCGGATAAGCGGAATATAACGCGGGAACCATCCACGAACAATATTCGTAAACCCTAAAATACAAATACAAAATGATGTAACTATAGCTCGAATTTATAATTATAATCATAGTACATACCTGTTTCGTAGCTTTGCTACCGTCAACAGGATCCGTGTAGGAATAATTGTCCGCTTGCTTAACAACATATTCTTTACCTTCGTACTGCAGCTTTTTGCCAATAAATTCTGGTTTCTCAATCAGAGCTTCAATGCTCTGCATCATCTTATCCGCGCAAGCAGAGTCGCAATTTTCATAATCATATCTAAAACCAATAATAAAATTAAAAAGGCAATAAAAGATCGCCGAGATAAGAAATATTTAAATATATTTGTTAAGATAGTAAAAAGACCATCATTATATACCTAGTGAAGAAATTTCTTCCATAAACTTTCCAATGATCTAATAAAATATTCTCTACAGATTTCCCAAGTCCTGCGATGACATTGAGCCATGCTAAGCATGCCCATATTCCATCTTTCTCGCGAATATGATCAGAACCAGTACCAAAACTTTCTTCTCCGCACAATGACAGATCTCCAGCATCCATCAAATTTCCTAAAGTTTAGAAACATCGTAAAATGTTATTTAAAATATTTTTTTAAATATAAAATCCTGCATACCGAAATATTTCCATCCAGTAGGAACTTCGAAAAATTTCATTTCGTTCTTAGCGGCGACTCTATCGACAGCTGCAGCCGTAGGCATGGATCTAGCATATCCTTTGATGCCAGTCTTTTGGAAATATGGAATTAATTTTAGATTAGCAGCTAATACTGCTAAAGAATCAGAAGGAGTAACAAAAAAAGCTTTCTTCCCCAAGATCTGTAAGTACAAGCAAAATTAGAACAATCTTTTAACTACGAAAACTTTAGAGTTTTTAAATTATTTTTCTGATTGATTTTAGTCACCATATTTCTATCTCCGTCCCCATCAAAAGCGGCACCAAAGTCATATGGTCCTTCTTTTATAGCATTCACTAAATCTTTGGCATAAGTTAAATTTGGATCGGGATGTAAACCACCGAAATCTTCTAACGGCTTTATATTTACTAAACTTGTATCATCAACGCCTAATTCGCTACTAAATATTCTTTTTACATACGGTCCCGTAACTAAAAATTAATAAAAATTTATTATAATATCTCTATTTACAAGATCTGAAAGAATTCTTTATAAAACGCAGAGAGAGATAACACATGTAAATTATGTAATAAGCTAACCTCCATTCATCGAATTGATGAGAATTTTAAATGCTGGCTTATCCGTACTGCCTTGCAATAATTTCCTAATACTTGCAAAGTCAAAAATCTCTTTCATAAGTTCCACATAATCATTCACAGAATCAATTATATCGATAGTAAATGGTCTACCATCCACTTCGATAGAAATGTTCTGTATTTTATCAATATCTATGCTAATGTCAGGAATAATTTTATAACATTGGAGTGTTTTAGTGATTTCGTAGATATTATTCGTTACGTTATCTGGAGCAGGGCCACCATTATCGCAATTAAATTTAATACCAAAGTCGGCATCAGGACCACCAGGATTGTGCGACGCAGTTAGAACAATCCCGCCTTGTGTCTTATACTTTCGTATTATAGTTGACACTGCTGGCGTTGAGAGAATGCCATTTTGACCAACAATCAATTTTCCTACCTAAAAATAATAATTTTGCAATATAATTTATTTGGTCTCTATACTTAATTTCTTCCTACAAGTATTTTTAGATGACATAGAATTTTCTTTTACTTAGTATTATTTTTTTTTTAATAAAATTGGCACAATGTCAAAAATAATTAAATAAATAATTAAATAGTATAATACATATTACACATAAAAATCAGCAAAATATATCCTAATAGCGTTAAGACATTACATGTCATGTAGACATGTATGCTTGCTGATATCAAATATCAAGCTTACTATAATTGTTCAGTGACAGTTGCTTGCATAAATATTTCTTTATCTCTTTCAATGAAAGCCTGCCAAAAACTGTCAAAAATACCTTACACATAATTCAGTCCCGATGCGTAGCATCCATGGACTTCTTATGGAGATTCCGCAAAATTCTCGAACCGGTTGATCAATCTTACCCCATTTGCCGCGGCGATCCGGATGATCTTGGCCACTGCTTCCTTGCAGTAAAACCGTCCGTCACCGCCGACGACGAGAGTGCAGCCGGTCAGATGATCACCTACAGCTTGCAATATCGCTTGGATAAAGTTCTCCGTGTAGTGTTCCTGCTGAAAGACTTTGACAGCCTTACGCAAACCCGAAGTGCCCGGTTTCTGGCCTTCGTACACCCGGGTGTTCACCGTCAAGCTCGTCACCGGCGTCGTCGTCGTCGCGGACATGTTCTGCAAGCGCGCTGCAAACGGGAAGAGATGCAAAAAAAGAGAAGAAACGATGCAATTAGCTGAAACTAGAAGTACGTGTCGCAATCGGCGAATGCGCCGACCGAAGGGAGAGATCGTGCTTTCGCGATAGCCGCCCAACAACTGCCGGCAGGCCGAACTTTGCCTGTCAATGACACGCAAGGGCACGGGCGCCCGGTCGCCGCCATCTTGCAAGATCGCGCGCGCCAGCTGTCGCGCACGTGCATGCACAGATAGGTCAGGGGAGCTGCCGCGTGGAGTACGCACACGCTTCCAATGTATGCCGTATGATGTACAGGCAAAATGACGGAAATGGAGAAAGAAATGACTAATTTGATCGGAAACCTTTTCGAATATTTTTGTGATTGATCCGCGATTCTTTGAAGGTAAAAAGTGTACGCTCAATTATATTATTTATCTCAAAAAGTGTTATGATAAAAGCGCGAATCCCGGATTATACAGGGTGTCCCATTTTAAATGATATGCTTAAATATCTCCGAAACGCGGTGCGTTAAATAAAAAAATGTTTCAAACAAAAGTTATATGGCTTGAAGGGGGCCATCAGATGATGGCAATGATTTGATCTTGGAGTCATTTGAAGATCACGTGAAGGTCACCGTCAATTTCTTAAATGGAACCCCCTATTTTTTATTGCATATTCTTGTAGCTTATCTCGAGGGCTTTCTAAAACACTATAATAAAATATTTTTCCCTCAAGTACTTTTTAAGTTATAAGGCTTGGAATCATTTCTTAATTTTACATAAATCGTAAAATATCTCGTAAAATATTCATTTTTCGATTATCTTACCTTCATATTTTTATGTCCAAAATAATAAGAGGAATCAATTGGTGTAAAGAACACATAATTGTTTCGAAGAAAAAATATGTAATTTGCAATTAACAATTACATTTTTTTTTTAAATAATAAATATGTGTTTTCTTTACATCAATTGATTCCTCTCATTATTTTGTACATAAAAGTATGAAGATAAGATAATCGAAAAATGAATATTTTATAAGATATTTTACGTTTATGTAAAATTAAGAAATGATTTCAAGACTCAAAAACTACTTGAGGGAAAAATATTTTATTATAGTGTTTTGGAAAGCTCTCGAGATAAGCTACAGGAATATGCAATAAAAAATAGGGGGTTCTATTTAAGAAATTGACGGTGATCTTCATGTGAATTTCAAAGACTTTCAAAGACTTCAATGACTCTCCAAAATCACATCATTGCCACCATCTGATAGCCCCTTTCAAGCCATGCAACTTTTGTTTGAAACATATTTTTTATTTAACGCACCGTTTCGGAGATATTAGCGTATTATTTAAAATTGGACACTCTGTATATTTACGATATTATTTACGTGTATGATATATTTATGTGTATTAGAAAAAAAAGAAAATATGAAAAAAATGTACATATTGGATAAAATAAACAGATCTAAGACTTGTCAGTTTTATTCGGAAATACAAAATTTTTTTGGTGATATACTGTGTGACTCCTGATTAATGCAATATTTAATTCGTAAACGAGCGAGCGAATTTAAAGCTTTCTATCTAATATCCAAATTGCTCGTAGCGCATAAACCTTCGAACAAATTTATGGAAAAATATTTAAGAGATAAGTAAAATTGCTACTTCATTTAAGGAAAGTGAGCGTGATCAGAAAAATCGCTCAATAACCGATTTCAATTTTTTACGTTAATAAACTTTTAATTTTATTAAATAAAAAATTGAAGATTGTCTTATATTTTTATATAAATATAAAGATTCCTATAATTCTATAACTGTTGTATTTGCATTCAAAATGCTAGATAAATAATAATGCATTCTGTGATCAGATTATCATTGAGAAAACTGTTTTTATATAAAAATTAAGAGAATATATTTATATCATGAAAAGAATATCATGAAAACCATACACTTTAATTTATTTTCATTGATTTCTACAATTTCAGTTTAATCATTTTCGATCGTAGTAATAATTTTCACAAAATAATATATTTTTAACACTTTTCAGCTATCAAATGAATTAATAAGAATAATCGTGAAGAAACGACATTAAGCTTGTGAGATAGCAAATTTATAAATAAATTATGTATAAAAATTAATAACACGAAAAAAAAGCTAGAGATAGAAATAGACATGTGCTATTTTTTTCGACTTGTAAATAATATCGTAAATATATAAACTCCCTTGGAATTCACGTTTGTCATTTTTGAGATAAATAAGAGAAGTAAAATAAGGACAATTACATATTAATATAGTTAATAATTCGCTATTTAGAATTAAACTGAGCATCGAACATGATAGAAATCGCATGTTTAACACAAGTTTGACGTCACGAATCATATATTGCTTTAAATTAAGATAACAAATGTACAGGATTTCTCACGCATCGCATATATATAACACATCGTTTAGAGATAAATGAATAGGGTCGCGAGTTCATATTTTAAGTGGAAATAATAAAAAGAAAACATCGCAGTTATTAACTGCTTCAAAAAAACAGCGCTCGAGAAAAAAGAAAGGTGCATTTTGCGGATGCTGTTCAATGTATTTGTTAACTGTTATTAACATAATTAAATATTTTTTCATAAGCTTTCTTCATAAGTTTTCTCCGGAAAATACCAGAATATTGGACATCTTAAAACATGATTATCAAAAATGATTAAAATTAAACGAATCGATATAAAATCTATTAAATAGATATATTCATTAGGTATCCTGTAAAGTAATTACAGTACACTTTTTCTAGTATTTAAGTATTCTCTTCTAGTATTTTATCTTTATCATCGGAGAGATTTTCGGAGACGTACTAACGAAACACTTATAATGACATTGATGTGAGATTATCGACTTGAATGTACGACACACTACGTGAAGAGGCCCAAAAGTCTACTCAGTTGTCTGTGTTTGATTGAAGAGAGTCTTACAAATAAAATGTATAACTAGTAGTGCGAGTATTACGAGAAGTATATTTTATAACAAATGCTTGACATAATCATTTGCAAATTATATAGCATAATAAGTCACATACAAGTAACGAAGTAAACACTCAACCCGATTTGCGTCAATAATCCCGATTAATTCAACGAGATAAATCAGTTATCTCTTTGTACAATTCTACCTACAATACAGATTAAAACTAGAACCTCAAAATAGAGCACTACGTCAATGCGATTTTTTTATTCAAGAGGTTAAAGCCATGAATAGAGCAAATTCGAGTTTGCTGCGAAACGATAAGAGAGAGACTCGTACAATCTTCGAAAAAATCACATTCATAACGACTGTTTTTACCGCGAATCTCTCATTTGATTTTAAGAAAGCATCGACATTGAAAAGGAAAAATAAAAATCATGGCAAACATTGTGATCATTTTATGATCGACCGATTAATTCGACACTTTGTGATGACATCGGTCATTATTTAACGACACGCGCTTGCGCTGGTGGTCGTTGAAAAACGGGTAGAAGGAGAGTGTCAAGTCAAGGCTGATATAAAGTTCGCGAGTTTATAAAACAGAGATCAACTTGCTCCAAAACCCAGTTTTCCAATCGACCGCGTTCGCGCAGGAAGAATAGTTATCGGTGATAGTTTTAAGCTCGATCGTATCGTCGATCATTCATTCTACTCTGAAAGACTACGAGAACAAATTAATCGGATTGATCGTATATTAGGAAAAGAGAAAGAGAGATATAGATAGATGAATTGGAAATTTTTCAATTAATTTGCACAATCGCAGACGATTCATTGATATCGGATATCGTTCGACTGAGTTTACGATAACTTTTCGCGTAGTCGCTTGATCCTCTTTAATCATCGGCTATAATTTGAATAAAAAAAAAGATACATTTATCGGTTTGATAAAACCATATATGTCTTGTGAAAAAAGCAACAGTTATATTGAATTCGCTATCTGCGTTCGCACTTTATAACCGATAATATTTGATAGTTTTATTTAAAAAAAAATGACAATAACGAATCTCGCAATGCATCACTGAGAAAAATAACCGGTGAAAAGGTAACGAACGGATATTATCCGATCATTAACCGATTACTTTAATCGGAAAAAAAAGAAACCGATCAGATATCCAATCAGAAAATATCAATCGATCGGATATCTGATCAGAAAGTTCAAAATTCGGAACTTTCCGATCAGATATCCGATTAAAGTGATCGGTTAATAATCGGATAATATCCGTTCGTTACCTTTCCACCGGTTATTTTTCTCAGTGATTATTAACATAAAACGACGCGCATTGTTTAATTGTACACAGAGTAAGTATTTTTATGTTAGAAATTGCTCCAATAAAGGAAAAAAATATCACGTAACCATCGAGGTTTTAAACTTTTTCTTGTTACAGAGACTTTGATCATCAAAAACGTATTATGTACAAGTCTCGCGTTTACCGAAGTGGCAGCGATATTTCGCCACAAGACAGCGGGTCCGAAAGTACACCGATCCTGTCCTCGGAATCTCGCACGAGTCTGGAGCTATCGACGATATCCGATGATTTGGAAACAAGCGACTCAAATTTGAGCCCTGCCGGTTGTTCTTTGAAGTACGATATCTCTCTCTTCCTATCTTTTTTTTCTCCCTTTTGGAGAGACATATAAATATTGTACTTATATCATTTATAGGAAATACATACGCGTGACTTGTGTTGACGCATCTTGGTTATCTTGCCTAGATATGGGAGCATCGATGCCGCTAGTTATAGTACAACCCTAACAGCTGTACCGAAAAGGCCGACCCCTCTAACGCGGAACAACGAGTTGTATCTTTCGGCAGCGGCGCACTCGCCTTGCATCGTGAATTTCGTCCATGAGAAGAACCACGAGGTGCGTAACATCGATCTGGTAAAAAGAAAATAATAATATATAAGAATAAAGTAACGATATATTTGCAAAAAAAAATAGAATGACAATATTTTGGGAAGAAATAAATACAGTATCCTCTTACATGAGTATGTTACGTTCTTCTCTGCAGGTATTAACGAATGAAAATACCGATAAAAAAGCGTATGGAATAGATTTTCCATCTGGATCGCAATTTCAATCTGACATGATGGACATCTCGTGCAAGGATCTCAAGCCGAAGCAAAGTTCCTTAGTCACCATGTGAGTATTTTGAGATATGAAATCTCGATGTGTATGTATATGATACATATACGAAGGGTGTCGGGTATCAGGGACATTTCTAGACACGCGTTACTATTTATAACAATTGTCTGTGTGATAATCTATTTCTTAAAATCAATTAAAATCCGAACAATTTCGTTAACAAATTCCGGAGCCTCAAATAATTCAATAGATTAGATGAGATTACATAGTTTATCACCTACGTAGAATAAATATTTCGAAATGTCAAACTTTAATTTTAATTACTTAATAAGATATATCTTTCAATTATCTTATTATTTTTTATTATTGATAAAAAAAAACACATTTTAATATATTTCTACATTAATACTCGATGTCAAAATAATAACTCCAATAATATCTTAACAATAAAAAGACTAACAAGCAAAGGTGGTCGAAAGATAATAATCAAATAAATTCTATTTGATTAATATCTTAACATTTATTACTATTATATTTTTATTATATTATTATATATTATTTATTAAAATTCTTAAATTGATATAAATTTTTATATAAATTTCACACGTGGAATATCTTCGACTTTCTTGCGCTCGATTTAAATGTTACTTCCTCATCGATAAAAATCAGCTGATTTTCCAATATATACTGTATACACGCGAAGAGAAATAGAGATCGATACGAGATGTGTCATCAATGATGAATAATAATGTTTATCTCATATTATTTATCATATTTCTGCTTATATTCTGTGATACAGCGTGTATCGTACTTTCTTTTTTTTTTACGTGTAATGACGCACTCGTTTATCTCCCATAGATGGCTGATGGCAATGGGCCCGTAACTTGCATCAGCGCATCTTGGAAATTGATTTTTTCTTCATCGTTACCATACATAGAGAGAAATTATGTATGAGCACTGTATTTCAAACATTATCGCGTTCAAATAATCTTGTTTTAAAAGGAAAGAGCGCTGTTAAGATAACATAACGAATAGTTGCATAAAACACATGACAATTAACTCGTACAATTGATAGCTAATTATATCTGTGCTGGAAAGCAACGTAAGATAATAAGAAAATAAGAATTTTTTTTCCCGATGTGATCCATTATGCTATATATATCTCTTGTAGATAAAAAAAGGAAATACGTTCGTTATAATTTTTATAGTTAGATAAGGAAAAGCTAATCGTAATTGGTTTTTTTTTTAATTTTGCGTGAAAGAATGTCAGTGTCAGTATTTAATCAGTAGTTAATTATAAATAAATTTTTGCACTCTCGTAAAATCGAATGTCTCATGTCCAATCAATTTGAGGGATAAGTATGAACGAAATATCTCTGACACACGCATATATATATACAGGTACATATATACAACCACTACATGTGACTGATATAACCTAAATACTTGCACACGCCAGCGCCAATGAATGATAACGGTTTTCGATGACAGATGGGGGCTACTCGAATTTTCTTATTCGGCTCACTCACCATTTATTCGTCAACATTGTCCTCGCCTGCGAAACCTCCAACTTTCGAGATCGTCCGAGAGAATCCTCGATCACCGAATTTCACCGCGCGATAAAAGGCCTCGGATTCGCGATCTCTCACTCGTTCAGTCCTCCCTCTCGTTCCCGCGTCTGGAAAACGAGCGTCCGGAGCGAACGCGCGACGTCGCTCTCGGTCATCCAACGTGCGTTGTCCGCACTTCGCGCGGGAGATTTCGGGGATTTCTCGGTTCCGATCGACGGTTATGCTCCACGTTACGCTACGGGAAGAAGACGGGCGGCGCTCGTTTTCGAGACGCGGGAACGAAGGTACCTGCCTGTCGCTTAGCGCGACGACGCGCGCCTCGCGCCGCGCGACGTCCCGGAACGTCTAGAGCGCGGCGCGACAGGACGCCCAAAGGGGTTACCGCTCTGTCTGTTGCCCGGGCAACAGACGACCGCCCCGTCGAAGGTGAATGCCCTTAGCCGACAACCCACCGCGCCGAGCTCCCGTTTCGCCGGGCACGAGAGCGGCACAATTTCGAGCGAAAAAGAAAGAGAGAGAGAGAGAGAGTTCGGACCATTTCGGAAAGGATTCTAACATTTGTCGAGAAACGACAGAAATTAAAGTTCTCTTGCCGAAAAATTCTTCTTTTCACAGATTTCTATCTATTCATATTTATTTCTAAAAATAGAAAATTATAATCGCGTTAAAAATTGCGTGCACATTCGGAGGCAAAATTCAATCCGCACAGTCGAAATTACTTGTATCGATTATTATCGTGATGTATTTATTTTTATATACCACAGACTTTTGTAATATTAATACTATATATTATATAATATTATATATATGATATATATATATATGTATATAATATATTATATATATATTATATAATATTATATATATTATATTATTTAATTATATGTATATTTATTACTTTATATATTTTTTATTATATTATACAATGTAAAAAAATATATATATGATATACAGAAGTCTGTGGTTTTTATAATACGCACGAAAAGATTAGTGTTTATTTTTACGAGCGAGCAAATTGACTCACTCATGGAATAAATATGAAATTAAAACGAAGAAAAGATAGCTCGTTTGTGAAATCGGACGTTGCCCCGCTGCCAAAGTTCGTTCTTGGCCAATATTATTTCTGAAAATAAGCAATTATCTCGATCGTAAAAAAGTCGTTCTATGGTCACAATGATGAATCAAGTTCAACGAAACAAAGACACCCTTGGTCCTACATTCGCGAGATGATCCAAATCATGAGATTCGTGTATTATAAGATAGATAATATCCCCCAAAAATTAATGATAATGCGCGTTGATGATGACGTGCAACACAAGAAATAGACAGGAATATATCTTTACGAGCTCGATCGTTCGATTAAGTATAATCAATTATTGGGACAAATGATTTGCGTATGCGAAAGTAACGTAATATGCATATTATATATCAAGGAAGAAATAATTGATAAAAGTAATAAACGAGATCTCTCAATAATTAACGCTTCTTATCAGAGGAGACTATGGATTCCATTACAAATTCGTGAACGCCTTCTTCTCTGATATTTGCGATTTATATTAAATATTTTCTTTTTATATATCATTAAAATTATCTCTATTAGATAATTAAATTTACTAGAAAACTAATTATATGCAACGACACGTGCGTAATGATATTTAGCATGGTGACAAAATATTATATAATTTAGATATTAATTTTCATATCCTTTATCTTTCAGATTTTCAATATGGAATACGATATTGGGCTCATCGTTATTGACTATGCCATGGGGAATCGCGATGGCTGGACTTTTTCCTGGGATTATCCTTAATCTAATGATGAGCGGTTTATGTCTATATACAGCTTATCGTCTCGTAGTTGCATACGCGTATCACGGTAAGAGTCTTTCTCCATGAAACAAGTTGTAACTTACCGATGCAATGTCACGAATCGATCGTTTGCATTTCCGAAGGTGGAGGAGAAAATATAGAAGTCATAGACTTGAGTCGAATATATCTTGGCAAATGGGCGGAGTACATTGCCAAAATCTTTAGTATTGCTGTACTGATAGGCGCAACCATAGCTTATTGGGTACTGATGGCTAATTTCTTGTATAATATCGTGAATTTTATTTATGGTAAGGATTTTCGTTGTAATCATGTGTGTATGAGAATGCAAATCCTTATGATCCTCTTATATTCGTTCCGCAGATAATGCAGCTGGCTGGCCGACGCGTTCCATACCTGAAAACATTTCCAATATAGAAGGTAAATGTATAAAATATAAAGTTTAATTTATTATTGAAGAATAATAAATGTTTTCATACGATATTAATTCATCTTATATGTATTGCTTTAATTATTGTAGTCTTATGTTCAAAAAAACAAACTCAGGATAACAATACTGTTATAATACGCGAGAAGACATTTGACGCATTAGGACCAGCGTGGGATTTACACAACACAGTTCCTGTGTTTTTAGCTTTATTAATATTTCCATTATTGAATTTTAATAGCACAACATTTTTTACGAAATTTAATTCCCTTGGTAAGTATATGTGTGATATTAATCGCCCACTTTTATACTTAATATATTTGAGTATCTCCATTAATATTATTATAAAATTTTAAATCTTTGGCAGGGACGATATCAGTTATATATTTGATTATCTTCATTTTAATAAAATCCACATCATGGGGCATTAACATGGATCAAATAGAATGGACAACAAGTTGGGATATACAACCCACATTTCCAGCCCTCACCGGAATATTGGCAATGTCGTTCTTTATTCACAATATAATAATTAGTATAATGAAGAATAATCGTAATCAAAAGAAAAATGTAAGTTATTTTTAATTCTCTTAAACACTTATGTATATCAGATAAAGATTATTTTATTTTGTTTTTAGGGAAGAGATTTAACTATAGCATATATTCTTGTCACATTAACTTACATCATTGTTGGAGTAACATTTTTTATATGCTTTCCTCTGCCAAAGTCATGCATAGAAGATGTAAGTATATGTAATATTACAAAAATGATGATTAAACAATGAATTTAATATACTATAAAAGTTGTGTCTTGACATGCTTTCTAAACTAAAACTCATCTTTGTTCCACAGAATCTATTGAATAATTTTCAAAAGTGGGATGGCTTTACAATAGGTGCTCGTATAGTACTACTTTTCCAACTAATAACCGTCTATCCTTTGCTCGCATTTATGCTACGTGTACAATTGCTCTCATCAATATGCAAAACAGTATCTAATAGGAGTTTAGTACTGGTCACTAATCTTATACTAGTTTCTATATGTATTTTGTTCGCAACCTTTATGCCTCATGTCGGAACTATTGTTAGATACACGGGCGCTTTAAGTGGATTTATCTACATTTTTACTTTACCAAGTTTACTGCATTTATCGATTTTAAAGAAAGAAGGGAAATTAACTGTGCCTTCTCTGTTAATCCACTTAAGTATTCCTATTATTGGAATTATCAATATCATTGCTCAATTTTTCATTTGAGATCATTGATCACATAATTAAAATCTCATAATCATAATCATAATCATAATCATAATCAGTATGATAGTGTTTATATAACACTTAAAATTAATTACACATAAATAATCATTAAGTATACATTGTTATGTATCTTAAGAGGAGTAAAATCCTGTAGTTATAAAATTACATTAAGTAACACAACAAAACAGCAATGCAGGAAAACAATGCAAAATTTACATTGAATTTTTTACTTGTAATCTCATCAAAATTGATAATCATTTTAGATAATAAGAAAATATTTTTAAGATTAAAAATCGATGATATAAAAAGTATAAATCGACCATTTTTTCATAGTAGATATAATTTATTCTATATTCAAAAAAGAAAAAGAATACACATGTCAATTTGATACAGATGTGAATTTTTTTTTTAAATTGCGCTACATATTTTCTACCTTTAAATAAATAACATTAAATAAGCAACAATTATTTTTAAATTTTTTCTTGTAATTTATCCAAGAATACTCAAAAATATACCTTTGATTCCTCTGTTCAATTCTTACATATCTTGTAAACCCAAACAGTGTCAATTCCTTGTCCAATTGTTGTAATAGGATGTGTATTAGGAAGAGGATATCTACATGCAATTACAAGGGAATCTTTGCACAATTCACTATTAAATTTCTTTTCAATATCTTCCATCTGCAAAAAATATGAGACTGTTTAACATACATATTTATAACATCTAGAGAGGCATAATAATTAAAAAACCATACCATTTGATCTACACCAAATATAACAATATTATTATATTTTTTCAAATTATATTTCCATAAATCCTGCTTGAAAAATGCAGTATCATTTGATAAACCATTAATCAATGCTTTAAATTTTGAATAGCATACCAGCCAGGTATTTAATTCAATACCATGAGCCTTAAAACCATGCTTTGCTGCTGCAAGAACCTATTTTTGAATTATTATTATTTTATTTTATATTTATATCAATAGTAAATGTTTTATTTTCACAATTTATGAATTCAAAATATTATTATACTCACAATACGTCCATCTCCACTACCAAGATCAATTAAGGAACCAGAGCGACCATTTAATGCTTGAATGACATTTTTTATTTGTTGATGCGTGGCTGGTACATATGGCAAACATATCTTACGAAACGCAGGGCTTATAAATGGAAAGCACACGACGCTAATCGCTGTTGCAATTCCACCTAATGATGCACAAATAAACATAAAAATAATTTTGTACATGAAACTGGCACAAAATTAATAATATAAAATAACGAACCTGTGACTGCGATCAAAAATAAACCGATCTTGGATTTTTGTGACGTACTAACATCATCTTTTTTGACAGAGAAATATTCCATTACGATAATATATTCCGCTGTTGAACATAACTTTTTTACGCGGAGCGTAAAATAAAAATTCGGGCACTGATTGTTTTAAATGTCAAATATATATGAGAATAGAATCTAAAGCAGTCATTTTACAATGGTGTTTAAAATTTCGCATCTCGTACAGTCTCCCTAACTCGTCCCTGCAGATGAATTCCACATGTTAGGCAAAAATCAGAAAATCTAACTGGTGTTAGATGCGATCAGCTGATCTCTGGCAATTACGTTAACGTTGCAGGTTAAGTTAGGTTATCATTCGCCGCGAGTTATATCACAAACATATTTCCATACATTCTAATTTATCTCATAATCAGTGCGAAATCACACTGGACATACATATTATAACTGTGCAAGTAATTTCTTAATATTTGTTCATTTTAAAAAAAGTGAAGTATGGCGAAACATTTGAGCGCAAAAATCGGCCCGTCGATTTTAAACGCTGACTTGGCACAACTTTACAAAGAATCGCAAAAGTTACTTGACAATGGCGCGGATTATTTGCATTTGGATGTGATGGACGGTCACTTTGTTCCCAATCTTTCGTTCGGTCATCCGATTGTAAAGTGTCTTCGTAGTAAAATAAAGGATGCCTTCTTCGAGACACACATGATGGTATCTAATCCAGAACAGGTATGTGAGATTCCATTTTACTTTAGCACAAATATTTTTTTTCAAAAATTACACAAACAAATGCTTATAAGTATAAATTTTGAGATACACATGAGATAAGAATTAGAGAAAAGTAAATGAATAATTACAGTGGATCGAGCCCATGGCTGATGCTAATGTAGATCAATATACATTCCATGTCGAGCCAATAAAAGATGTACCTTTGATCTGTAGAAAAGTAAAGGAAGCAGGAATGAAGGTAATACTATCTAAAAATTTATATACTTTAAGTGGAATATTAATGGATTGCAAGTTAATTTTGAAATAGGTTGGTGTGGCACTTAAACCAGGAACACCTGTAAATGTGATAACAGATTATGTGGATCTAGCCGATTTGATTTTAATAATGACTGTAGAACCTGGCTTCGGTGGGCAGAAATTTATGGAACCAATGTTGCAGAAAGTTGCATGGTTGAGAGAGAATTATCCTGGATTAGACATTGAAGTCGATGGGGGAGTTGGTCCAAGTACAATTGAAGCCTGTGCAAAGGTAATCAAAAATTATTTTAATAAATAAATAATATTATTAAGAAAACATTCCAGAGAGAGTTAGCTTGTATGAAATTAAATTTTCAATTAATTATATATTGATTCGAATTATCTTTTCAGGCTGGTGCTAATATGATTGTATCTGGCACAGCTGTTATAGGTTCCACTGATCAAGCTAAAGTAATTACAACTCTTAGAGATACGGTAAATTGTTATTTGGAGCACAACCACTCAAAATAGCAGTGAAATTGAAAATAATATGAATAAACAAAGCATTTTTGAGAAAACATTTAACATTTTTATAAAAGTATATATGTACAAAAATCTGTATATATTTTTGATGAAAAAACAGTTAATGTGATAAGATTTAATATGATTTTAGAGAGAAAGATATGATGTACTTATTTATTCCTATTATTTGTTATTATTATTGATTTTAGAAAGTGATTTCTTTAGGCACTAATTTAGTCCTTAATTCAGCTAAAGTCAAAAGAATAGCTTCTTCTGTTCTAATTGTCCGTGATCCTTGTTGAGGACATGTATTCACATATTTATGAAATAACAAGGATGGATCATCTACGTCTAAATTCGGATCCACGTCCACAGCAGCTTCTAATCCAGTAACACCTCCAAATACTATGAGACAGTGGCGATATTCTAAACTCTTCGCTTCTATTTCATCGATTAATGTTCCCTTGTCAGATGTACCAATTGTCAAGTCGTATCCTCCTTTATACTGACAATTTGTCAGCACTTCTGTCAAATGCTTGACTAACTTGACAGTATATCCCCAGTAGATTCCAGCTTCTGCACGGGGTACATTAGGTGGCACAATGATACCTTTTAATTTCTTCGAATTTGGCTGCTCCATTGGTATCTTCACAGTCACCCTTAAACCAGGCATCAGTACCTTATCTACATGAACCTCGTTCAAGAGTCCTACATTTACCTGAGATCCTTTGCCGACTTTTATAGGTTTGTTGGTGACTATTCCTTCTCGATACAGAGACTCGTCCATTTGTCTGAGATGATGAGGTGCGTCTAAGGGATTCAATACACCAGCGTATTGCAAATCCTTATGAATAGGAAAGAAATACTTCCTCAGGTATTGCGGGCATTCCAAGTACTGCAGTATCCTGGCCAACTGCAGGCATCCAAGCCTAGCTTCGCCCAGCGCATCGTCCTTCCTAATCTTCTTTCTCTCACTCTCCGTAACGTCTCCCTTGTCATCGAATACTATGATCTCGTCTACCCTGTAGATGCAAGCCGCGCGCGCGATCTGTCCTGCCAGATATGTTCGCAGCTCCGGGGATTGGGCGTTATCAAGGATGGATCCCGGTACTGCGATGCTCACAGTGCAGATATCCTTCCGTTCGCACCTCGTTCCTTCCACGTGCTCCTGGGACTCGTCCTTCGATTCCTTTTCGAGTTCCTGCTTCTTCATCTTCTTCATCAGCTTCTCTTCCCTCCATTGCTTTCGAAGCTCCTTCCGTTTGCGATTGTATTCCTTCCAATTCTTTAATTCTGGCTTTGCGGCCGACATTATTTTTTCCTTCAGGCCCTCTGAATCCTCTAATCTTGTTGTAACGTACTTGTTATAACCTTAGCAGAGGTAACCTAAAATATCAAAACGTCTTGACATGGCATAAATACATATGTAAACTGAAGAATAATATTTACTTGTTACATCATCTTAAAAAAATTTATTTAAGAAAATAATTATCACTGTTGAACGAATTAATTCGCCAATTCCAATTATTTTTAACACATGTTTTGAATTATTCCTATATTAAAATTATGCGCCTAGGTGTCACTTGAAGACTGCTCCTCGAAAGTTTCGATATCTCGAGTTCGATATCTCGGTTCTTCGATGGATTTCGAATTATGATGTCAGACATAAAATTCGCTGCCACGTTCGAGTCACGTTTGAGTCTTTCTATACTTTTTACGATGTCATTATCGTACATAAAAGTACGGCTCTCGCAAATAAAAAAATATTTATGCAATAATTCATTGTGTCGCGAGCTATCGAATATTTTATTAAAAAACAGCCGAGTTTTGTGTTTCAAAGAATAAAATTAACAAACGAATGTGTGTCGCCTCTCGAGCAAATTCGCATTTAATTTGCAAAAGTGTGACACTTGAATTACACAATCTGGATGCCTCGCCGATTTCTCAACATCGCTACGACAAGTCCACGTGATTTTATTATGAAGTGTCGACTCGGCAAATCGCCGAGTTGGGATTTTGAAGCGACATTGACGAAAGTCCGAAGTAATACAGTGTGATAAAGTTTGGTAGAATGTCAAAAGCCAAGTGTAAGTATCTGAAAGTGTCAAAATTCGAAAGTTTCAAAATTCTCAATTTTGCGAAACTTTCTTACAATTGCAAATATATTATCTGTGTATCACGTTGAAGAGCATATGCAACTTCTTTATAAAAGTTATTTTTCGCTTCTTTGCGAAATATATGACTATCTCTATTTTTAAGTAATAAAAGAAAACTCTTAGAAGAGAATTTATATGTTTTCGCAAACTTAGACGAGGACAGAATTCCTTTCTTCCTGGACGAAAGCGAGGTCAGGATTGTTGATGTGCCGTATATGTACAGCGAAGGTCCCATTCAGAGTGCTCAATACAATTCCCCGATGCTCAAGGGTGCCGCACATCAATTAAAAAGATGGCCGAACGACTTGTTCTCCTCATTCATGACAGCGTGTCTCATCATTAGCGGCTTAGTCCTTTTTGCTTTCGTCACGGCAATATTTTGCTCCCCCGCAATTAGCGATGATAATTGCTGGTACGTAATCTTATCGAGGATTTTTTCAATACTTTCACGAAAATACAAAAACTTATAATTTACATCTGAAAACATCGCATACGTGATAACAAAAATGTTTCATATTCTTTATGAATTGACTAGTATATAAGTTTTAAGATAATGATATAATCTATCAACATTTTAGTGAATATAATATCTTCGAAGATGAGCGTAAATTAAATGTCTATTTCGTGAAAGAAGCTACGCAAGTTTGGTCCAAAAAAGAATTCTGCTATATCGAGGCTGCAGCGAGAGAGCAACCTGATCTGAATGTATGTCAACATTTTATAATTTTATATATTTAGATTTTATATATTTAGATTTAAAAATAAGTAAAATTAATTTATGTTTGTAATAAAGTGTTATTTTTAATATACATTTAATATAAATTTGATATACATTTTGATATAAATTTATATAGAGCAAACATTTTTTTATGAAAAAGACATAGAAATTGTACGTCTATGAAAATATCATGTCTTTTACAAGAAATATTTAATTGATTATATTCTTATTAATTTCTCAAATAGCAAATACACGTCATTTGAAATCAAAATAATATACGCTAAATTTTTTTGCTATAATAAAAATATTATTTGCGAATTAATTTAATAAAGTATATATATTTTTATACAGATACACTTGATTAATTTGATGCGTACTTCCGATGCGTTAAACATCCCGGAAGCTCATTTCAAAATAGCACTAGCCACTCAAAATACTAATATTCGCATAGCCGATTTATCGATTGACGAATTTTTCAGCAAGTAATTATATTATACTATATAACACCCTAATTAATATATAATGTAATACTTAATATGTACATGTAATCTATATATATAAGGAATTTTTCTTTGTATGTTTATATTATTATATAATTATATATGATTTATTAATATATATATTATATATATTTAATTATATTCTGTGCAAAAAATAGCTTAACACATTGACAGCTGTTATAGTTACATATGTGGAATAGTTTACTTTGTTCTGCCAACGATTATCGATTGATGTCACGTATTCGTGACTTTTCTTAACTTCTCTTATCTATTTATACAATAGTTATTTTATGTTTATTTAGATTTATGTCATTTGTTGTGAGATTTATGGCATTATTTAATATATTTATATATTTTGTAATACATTATTTTTTTCTAGCTTGACTTACTTTTTATAGATACGTTAAATCTCTCGAAAAATGTTAGCGAAAAATAAATAAAAAACAAAAGCTTTTTTTATAAAAAATTCAACTGTCAAAGTAATAAATTAATATATAACAAAGAAATATTTTTTTTCATCAGAATTAATATATAATAATTTTTACTTACATTTTGCAATCATAAGGTCAAAATTATTAAGCGTTGCAAACAATTTGAACAACGGATTATTGCTGATGGCAGCAAGAGCATATTTACTTTGGAATTCGCCCGGAGTTGCTATGCAGCCTAGCACGTATTGCAACTTGTCGAAAATGAATAAATTTCAATGGACGTAAGTGTGATGAATGAATAATTAATAATTAATAATTAATAATTCTAAATGATTTTATTTTATTGAAGTAAGGGAGAAAAACGAGATTACACGTCCAGCAAATTAATTACGATTGACCCGACCATCGATTTGCAAGCAACAGAAGTACAATGTCAAGCATTTTTAGGATTTTTATTAAAGGAAATATCGAAAAATACAACGCTTTATAATTTAAAGGACGCCTTACATAAATTTTGTCCAAGGTATTTTTAATTAAAAATTATTTTCCTTTTTGTTTTCTATAAATGTTTTAATAGAAAAAATAATATACAAATAATAAAATATATAAAAAGTAATATATGTGATATAATAATATAATATAAATATATCATATATGATATCATCATATATTGTTATCATAATTCTTATTTTTTCAGAATTGATAAATGTCCTGAAGTACAAATACTTAATTTAAAATCACGATGCTCTGTCAATGTTTTCGATTGTCCTACCGTCCATATGATTGAAAATTTTTAGAAACTTACAATATATAATTTAAACATCTTGCCTTTGTAAAGCCATAAAAGAATTTAACGTAATCTGATCTGAAAATTTGCATTTAAGAACTAAAAATTAAAAAATACTGCGATATTTAAATTTTCACGATAAGATTTTACGAAATTAAAAAATAAAATAATTTGAAGAAGAAATAAGTATTTCTTTAAGAAATGCAAAGTTTGTGAAAAATATGTATAATAAAATAAATAAAAATAAATAGAAATATGTATAATATATATACGAAATGTGTAATATAAATTTTCATGCTCACATCGTTATGATGTCTGTCACCTATTACGATTGAAAATTTCGATATTCATAGAGCTGCAGAACACCCAGCCATGTCCATATTTCTATCACTAAATACAATACAAATGATTCGATACACAAGCGTTCTCTACTATACGAAAGCAATTCAAAACGAATAAATTAAATATAATAAAAGCAGAGTTATAAAAATTATATATATATATATATATATATATATATATATAATTATATATATATATATATATATATACTCTCTTTGTTGTGCTACATTTTTGTACAAAAAAAAGAAAAATAGAAAAGAAATTTACCGATCAATAAAAGGATTCCTGTAGCATAGAGTAGTGCAGTTTGTAATCGAAGATATCCAAAAAGATACCAAATCATTTCAATCGCATCGCAGGAATCACAGACAAGTTCGGCCATAAAGAGACCCATGAGGGGTAAACTAAATTGTGGCTGTTTCTAAAACGCGTAATAATCAAAGTAAAATAAATATATAAAAGTCATATACAAAATGTTAATGTGTAAAATAAATGTGTAAAATATAAAAAAAACAGAAAAAATATAAAACATAAAATGTCAAGAATAATATTATTTACCAAGATAACGGAATAGATGAGCATGCCAGTTGCAATAGCATATATTATGGAATGCGAGACAGAATAACCCAAACTAAATGTCATGATTGTTTTTCTCGGAGGAAAACCTTGAAAGATCTGTCCATTCTCCAAGATGCTGTATTGCATTGGTCCGTAATAGCATAAGAACAATATCGGCAAAGCTAATAACATTCCTCTAATTATCTTTAAAATTTCATTGTTGAAATACGTTTTCTTTTCCAACGATTTATCAATCTTTCCAATCATTTGAGAACTGTTAGAGCGATTTTTAACCATATTCAATGAAATTTTAGATTCGATCACCTGTAAAAGAAAAAGAATCGAATGAAAATTGTATGTATAAAGATAAAATATGAATATATATTTTTAATAAATAAGTATAATATAAGTATAATATAATAATACAATATATTCTTATGTATAGAAATATATTTTATGTGTGTGTGTGTGTGTGTGTGTATGTAAATAGAGATCAAATTTTATTTTATTTTGAAATTTATAAATTTTTTGCATATATATATATTACTTATTTTATTTTTAATTTTTAGCATTATATTCTCATCTTTATTGAATGTAGAATATACACAATAGAATGTAGAATATAAACAATATAATATAAAAGAAAACAAATTCTTATTATATAATTTTAGGTTGTATATAATACTAAATTTAATTTGAATATTGCAATACCGTTTTCGCTCGGCGACCATCACAAGTTTTTATTTTTTCTGGATAACCTTTATTGCTGCGAATAAAACTTGACACGTGATCCATTGTGATTCATAGATGATAATAAATTTTTTAGAACGAAAGACTTAATACTTTGACACTAATATATGTATACATATAAAATATTAATTATTATACATATTATTTTTATAATATAAATAATATATAAGTATATAGAAGAAAAATAATACTTTTTTGAGTATATGTGACTGATAAATTTACAAAAAGAAGATTGCAGACACAAAAAAATATAAAATAAAGGAAGAAACCGAATAATGAGAATATAAATTAATAAATGTAATTAAAATCAAACGAAAAACTACAATTGTATATATGTACAAATTGACATCTCTAAAATATATATAGTAAAATATATATACTGTTGTATATATAATATATATACAACTATTTTGTAATGATAACAGTAAAATTCGCTCACTTCATATTATTGATTACAATATTATTTCAGATATCTCGATACTGAAGAGCATATGTTTATTAATCACACTTTACAAGTCATTGGAAAATAATAATTTACACATATATGATTAATGGTTTTACCACTAACACATAAAAACATTAATTATATATGTGTAAATTATTGTTAACATATCGATACATCCGAATTCACTTAATCGTATTATTAATGAAAGAAATGTATTATCTAAAAATTTTGTATTTTTATATAAATTGTATCAAATGTGTTTTATAAAAATTTGGTTTAGATTAAAATTCACATCGATTAGATACACGGAAAAATAAATTCGATTAATGTGACTTAAAAACAACACTTCAGATGTTTTATGGATTTTTTTATTATGGATTTACAAATTATGGATAATCAATTGACGTTAGTCAAATTGTGACAAATTGAAAGATAAGGAAAAGCAACCTCGAAAATTTGCGAAAGACATATTGCAAATATAACGAAAAAATTCACTAATCGAATTGTTTAATATTTTTCTATTTGGAATGAAAAAATCCATTAATCGTATTGTCTAATAAAATGTGTATTTAAAAAAGGAATACAATTTTATCAAACAAGGAATTAGAATATGAAATGAATTATGGCTTTTCGTGATCGACGAAATATTAAAATCCATGGACATTTTGTAATTGAATGCATTTAATTATGATATACATAAATATATACACAAAATGAAATACATATATATATATATATATATATATATATATATTTTTTTTTGCTTTTATAAAACTATATAATAATTAATTAAATAATTTGATATATATATATATATATATATATATAATATATATATTATTTTAAACATATTAATTTAGTTAACAAATTTATATAATTTTTAAAAACTTTAAGAAAAGAAAATATATATTTTCTTTTATTTTACAGAGAATCGGTCGAATAGCTTGTTCTTTGTGCGATTATTATGTCATGGGTAGTTCAGTCTATGTGATTGTTTTGGGCTTCATTGGGATCGTTAGTCCATCGTAATACTTTCATCATGATAATTTAATGATTTACCTGTGTTAAATAGAAAACAATGTAACATTTAAATACACAATTAAAAATTCCATCAGATAATCACAGCTCTTGATATAATACGAACAATAAATTATAAGATTCCCAGAATATCGTCACATTACAGACATAATCAAGAAGGTAATAATTCTATTCTATGTATTTTACATTTTAATAAATTTACAGATTGTTACAAATAATTAATTAAATGTTAAATAATAATTGCAGTGCCTCTTACTGTCGAAAGAGACTTGAAGTTGATGACGTCGATACTGGGAATTGAGCATTATACTTTAATTATGTTAGGTGCTATCACGGTAAATATAAAGGATTAAAAATAATAATTAATAAGTTAATTTAAGAATTTTGAATTAAGGAAACAACTATATTTCTTCTATAAATATATAGTTTTGTTTTAGCAGGAATATCCTGTGCTACACACACCCTGGTTGTTGATGCAACTCTGCGTCATTATCGTGGAAATCATCGTCTTTCTTGTAAGATTCATTCTAGATGGTTTGCATATAAAACGCAATGAAATATTGCAAGCAATATTCACTTTGTATAACTGGTTGCAAGTTTTCTGTCTTTTTTATCGGCAAACACGACGAGCCATGTAGTAACTTGCTATTTTTTATACTAAATTATATAATTATATTATTTTGATACACAGGATGTGAATTATATAGCAATATAATATTTTTGTGTGTTCTTGACAATTTTTATTTAAATACATTTTAATTTAATTTTTAAATATAAATTAAATCGATATTTTTTCGAATTTTTAAAATATGATATTAATATATAATAATATCAAATTATAAAATGAGATAAAAAATTTCTAGGTACGCCTTTTAATGTCTATCCATTTTTAATTTTATTATATATATAACAATTCTTGTTCTGTCTCTACTTCTACTTCTGTCTTTACTTCTACTTAATCTTATGTTATAATTTACAGAAAGATTTTACATTTGGTTGATTCCTTTCTATATTCATAAAACTATCCTTCTTTTTAAGTTAACCCTTTTTAAACTTAAGCAGCAGTATTGACAAGCTCATCAAGATACTAATCCAAATAAGAGTAGAGATAAAGCCATAATATATTGTAGGTTCCGATATCGACCAACCTCTCGTTAGCATCGATCTCATCGATTCTGTGCTTTTTGTCAGAGGTAACAGAAAACTAATATACTTTAGAACAGGGTGTATGCCTTCTGTAGGCCAAATGATGCCGCACAACATCACAATTGGAAGAAAGCAGCCCATGGCCACATATGTAGCAGTTCTTTCGTGATTGCAGAAACAGGCGATGAAAAATCCTAAAAATTGAATTGTGTTTTTAAAAAATATTCTTATATTTTTCAGATAAAAAATTTTAGAAAAATATAAAGTATAATATATAAATTCGAGAAAAGCGAATTTTTTCTTTTTATACAAATTTTTCAATTTTTTATATGTTTTCACAATTTATTATTATTTGAAAAATCGCAAACATTTCGCAAAAATGGAAACATTTGCAAACAATTAAAAGACGTTTATTTTACATAAGAACTATAATGTTTATTTACATATTTATTACGTTTATTTTATATAATACTATAATATTTATTTATAAGATTTTTATAAATATTTCGTGTGTGTGATATTTCATATACTCTCTACGATTTAATATTAAAACAATTGATGAATTACCAAAACACATGCCACAGATACCCGTGAGGACTGTCAAAGTAGTAATCCAACCTATGTTGCCTACGCAAGTGATCTTGAAAATAGCGAATGAAACTATGAGAACCATTATGGTCTGTCCTAACACTACTATGAACTGCGTGATCACTTGACCGAAGAGAATCTCAGTGCCAGTGAGACCTGAATAAATTATACAAAATTACAATTAATTATTTATCAAGATTTATCAATTCAATTTTTTATTCCATAAATTTTATTTGTTCAAAATTTTGTGTATATTCATTATACTTATACGTGTATTATTTTTAATATTTTTTTATATGTACCTGATACAAGAGTTCTTTCTAGCAGACCCTCATTTCTTTCTAGCAACATGGAACCCGATGTCAATGCAACCGAAAGAAAGAAGATGATTCTGAAAGAATATAAAATTATTTAATTGTTTGAATCACTAAAAAAATATTTGGAACAGAAAAATTAATTTTAATGGATATATGCATTACTATTACACTGACATTAATGATAATTGACAATAATACTTACGTTAGGATCACTCCAGGAGCTGTGAAATCCGTAAAGATAGGATCCAAAGGTCCATAGACTGGTTTTTTGAACTGATATAATAATTAACAATAAAGATAATAAAGTATATAATAATATAATAAATTAATAAAGTATTACCAATAATAATTTACAATATTATAAAACACAAAAAAATATAAGATCAATACTTAATAGTACTTAACAAAAAGGAATATATATCTGCTATATCTCTCTACATGACTATTTTCTTACATTTATAGGTATGCTTGTCAACTTTGCGCTGTAGTTGCAAGCCACAGTAAGTTCCTTTGCAAAGTCTTGAAAGGCATAAATCAGATCTCTTTGTAGCAATTGTCCTATCTGTTGATCTATAAAGATATATCTTATTAAAACATATATATATATATATATATATATATATATATTTGTGTTAATACTTGATTATAAGAAAATTTATTTTATAATAACATACATTATACACACTCACAAAATCAAGATCTTTAAAATTTGATATTTCATATATGAAAATATCTAACATTTATCTCGATTATATTCTATATGTATAATGTTTAAAGGCTTACTGGACATGTCTAGGACGACTTTCATTTCTGCAAATTCGACATCCCAATTTTCAGCATTTCTACCGTAATCTATCCTCGCCATGAGAGCATCGGAATAATTTGATGGGAACATTATGGAACCCCATGCCCAACCTTTTTTCACTGCATTTCTGGCTTCTTCATCGTTATCGTAAGGTAACAAGTTTATAGTCTTCTTCTGCAAATGCTGAAGATAACGACAACTCACTAGTGACCAATCACATCCGATTGTGGGAATACAAGGTTGCGTGCTGTTGTTGAGTTCATTGTTAACGATGGCTATTTTTAGACCTACGGGATCCTTACCGATGGTAAGACAGAAGATGATTATCTGAGCAACTGGTAGAGCAATGATGAACAACATTATTCTGCGAAAAGAAAGCATAAGTGAGAATGGGATTAATAACAGAGAGTAACATTATAATGAATTGAAGTTATAATAAAAGCGAAAATAAAAATGGATTTAGTTCAAAAATGTAGTATTGGGTTACCCGACATTTCGCCACATCCACAAAAAATTCTTCCAGATAAGGGCTTTCATATGCATCGGATTAAGCATGGTAAACTTAGAGGAACCTTTTTCTTCCGGTGGCAATCCTCCCAACTATTAAAGGAGAAAGACGGAAATAAATAAATTAAATATTGTCTTGCAAAAAGAAAGCAGAATTTTTTCTATCATTTAAAAAAATACTTTTTTCAATAAAATAATACACAAATTTTTCTACTATAATTATTAAAAATCATTATTTTATAAGTAATTTTAAATAATCTAAAAGAGAAAGAGTGTGTATATTCTCTTTCTTTATCTTAAAATTATTACATTGTCATCTGCAATGACTACACTTTTTCTTCGACTACACACGCTCACGTTGTCGCCGAATTCGCCACTCATTTCGTCATCTACATTCTACAAAGAGAAGATAAAGTGAGAGAGTAATATCTATTTTATTAATATAAAATACACATAATATAAATTAATATAAAATACACATATAATAAATATATTACAAAAAATATACAAATACTAAATAACAACTAATTATAACTAATAAAGCTAAAATTAATTACAACTAGTGTCAATATTTCTTTACATTTATACTTACATTTTCCGGCGGAACACCTGTTAAATTGCTCAAAATACTGCTTCTTCTCCTTAATCCTAAATTTTGTTTTTTACTCAATTTCAGGAAAATATCTTCCAAAGTATCCAATCGGTGCATTTCCATTAGCTTCGTTGGCGATTCCTCTGCCAAAAATTTACCGCTTCTCATTAAGCCGATTATGCCAGCTTGTCTACAAGATTTAACAAAATCCATCATTTCAATAATTTCAATAATTTTTTAATAGAAGAAAACTTTTGTAATTCTCTGTTGATAAGACAAAATATATAATAAGTAACTCTTTAACATATTCTGATACTTAATAAATAAATTTTAATTATATTAAATTTTGATTTTAATTAATTTTTTTTATTTAAATCTGAAAAGAGAAAATATTAAATAAATATAACATTTTTCTTGTCTTAACTCAAGTATATTTGCTGTAATATTTGCTGCAAAATTAATAGCGATACAAAAAATTTAATATTATATATTTAAATATTAAAAATTTTAAAAAATATTAGTGTTATAAGATATAGTATAAGTGATTATTTCACAACTTGCCTGGTCTCTTCGATGTAATGCGTGGTGATAATAATAGTCTTGTTACCATCTTTAGTGATATGCACTAAGTGGTCCCAGATACTTTGCCGGAGAACAGGATCCACTCCAACTGTCGGTTCATCCAAGATCAAGAGTTCAGGATCGGCTAAAAGGGCAGCCGCGAAGGATACTCTTCTTTGCTGACCACCAGACAGATTTTTCACAAAACGGTTGCTCGACGGTAATTGCAAAAGCTATAATGAAAATATGAATATTATTGAAAATTACAATATTCTACAATAAAAGTATTTATAGTAAAATTTATAGAAAAAAGGCTATAAAAAAGTTTATCCATAGAAAAAATTAAAAGGTTTATTATAAAACAAAAATTTTGTAAGTTTCTTCGTATGTAAGAAAGAAAGTACTACATTTTTTGGAGAATTTTATTAGTATAAAAATTGTTGGAAAATAATCCAAATACTTTTAAAATTCTGTTTTTTTAAATTAAATTTTCATTAAAATTTCGGCCTTTCGTGACCTAGATTTCTTCACCTTAATTAAAAATTCTAGCTTATCGTCCACTTGATCAGTCGTCATACCAGCACACCAACCAAAATAGATAAATGTTTCTCGAATGGAGAATTCGCCATAAAGCGCAGTCTCCTGTGGCATATAGCCGACTCGAGGACCGGGCACACCGGACCCCTTAGATCCTGGTCGGCCTCCCAGGACCCAGATTTCGCCAGAATTCAAGCGTCTGCGGCCGACGATACATGATAATAAAGTGGTCTTTCCGCAACCACTCGCACCAAGTAATCCATAACTGAATAATATATTTATTACAATTAACAAAAAAATATAATGAATTATACGTAACGAAAAAATTAGAATTATACGTAATAAAAAAATTTAATAATAAATTTAATAATAAATTTAATAATAAATTTAATATAAAAAATATTATAATAAAACAATAATTATTGCATGAAATTTTACTCTATGTAAGTGTCGCTATAGCGTAAAATTTATACATAATATTATATATAATATTACATAATATTATATTTAAAAATAATATATATTTTTATATGATTATTTTTATATGATATTTTATATATACATGGTGTTTCATAAGTAGTGGGCAAAATTTCAGGAATGGATTCCTCATGCTTAGAGAAGAAAAACAAATTAATCAAAATAGGTCCGGAAATGATTAGTTTTTGAGTTATTAAGATTTTTATAACACAAAATTTTGTCTTATTTCTCGTCTTAGAAGTCCTTTTACAGGTATCAACAATGTTTTTCAAGTTCGGTAGCCTGAATTTGATTAATTTTTTTTTCTTCTCTAAGCATGAGGAATCCATTCCTAAAATTTTGCCCACCACTTATGAAACACCATGTATATACATGTATATTTTCTTAATATACGAGTATATGTATATTGATAACTATTTATTTCGTTACATTGTTATCATATTCATAATATAATATATTAGCAAATTAAAAATTTTATGTAAATCTTATAGAAAAAAATCAACTAACAAATTTGAATAATAATAATCGAATATTACAACGTTGCAATCAACTTGTTATTATATCAATGTTTTATAGTTGTTTTTTTTCTATGATAAAAGAAATTTCAAATTTATCCATGTATTATAAATATTCGCAATGATGTTACGAAAGAAATAGTTTCTGACGCATTAATAGAAACCTCTTTTAAAGAATTACTTATTTTTTAGCAAAGAAAGAAAGAGAGACTAATATATTCTTTTTGTTGCGAAACTGTATTTGAAAAATATTTATTGAATGTCTATATATGACAGCATAAGATTCATTGTACATGTATTCAGCTCTTACATTTATCTTTTTGTTCTTTTTTTCTTTTATAAAAAATTATGGAGAAAAATTATATTATTATATATAAAAAATATTATGTTATGTGTTATGATTGAGAAGGAAAGAAATTTTTCAATACCGAATGGCTTTTTCATAATTTAGTAAATATATTATTTAGTAAATATATTCATGAATCTTTCAACTTTATTTCTACAAAATTAACATTTTTTTATTCCATTCTTTTATTATGTAAATTTGAAAGACATTTATAAATGTCCAAAATTTTTATGCTTTTGAAAAATTTAATAGAAGACGAGCAAATGCTCTCTTTCTCTCTCTCTCTCTCTCTCTCTCTCTCTCTCTTTCTATATATATATATATATATATATATATATATATATATATATACAGAAAGAGAAAGAGAGAGAGATTCTATATATATATATATATATATATATATATATATATATATATATATATGAATATTCTTTATTTCTTTTTTAATCTCTAATAATTTTATATCAATATTTGGAAAATATAAGTACAATTTCACAGATCAGTATAAATGATTAATTTTCATTCACATTTATGATAATTATATGCTTAATATAAATTACTTTTTAATAAAAACAAAAACAGTAGTTAGAGTTTTTATATCAATTAAAATTCTTTACTGTTTAATGCATTGAAATTTTTTAATTTAATTAATTTAATTTTTTAATTTAATTTAATTTAATTTAATTTTATACTATTTACTAATTTTTCATTATAATTTAAATCATTTTTATAAAATGTATTTATTAATATTTAATTATACAGTAAAATCAAAATAAAAATTTCGTCAACTTTTTACATTAATGTTGCAGGAGAATACTTACATAGTGCCTTTCGGCACAGTCATGTTAAGCCCGTCCAAAATTATATTAGGATTGTTCTTGGATCCATATTTCTTAAAGGCTCTTCTAACACAAACTGCTTGTTTTCTTCTAGTATCTAAAGTCGATATTTGCGATTGAAATTGCGTTTGTCTTCGTATTTTCAGTTCCATCAGCGTGCTTGGTATAGTTGCACTTTCCATCTCTATATTTAAAGGAAAGATACGGAATCACGTATTTTTATTTCAATTACTCATCCAGGTTAATCAAAAACATTTTGTTTGTTTTTTTAAATCTTGAATTAACTTTTACTGTCTTCTTCTAATATCACGTTAGTATAATAGTCTTTTACATTTTTTGAATTATTAAAAATGATAAATTAAATAAAAATTAAACAGTGCAATCGATTTGAAGCTTGTCCGCGAGAGTTTGAAATCTCCCTTCCTCTCTCTCTCTCTCTCTCTCTCTCTCTCTCTCTCTCTCTCTCTCTCTCTCTCTCTCTCTCTCTCTGTTTTTCTGACTGGACCAATCATATAAGTGAGAGTTGTCTATTACGATTATATTACTAGTAAATTATGAATTACCACTGATCGAAATGATACAGCATTATCGAATAATTGAAAAAATAATTCAGTTATTAATAAATTAAATATATACGATTAATGTCATCATATACGATTAATCATTCATTACTCATTATTTCATTAACTCATTATTAGAATATCGATTATGTTCAAATTGAAAATTCAAGTTGAATTCAAGTTGAAATTAGTTTCAAATATTTGTCTTTACAATCAATAAATTATCATCTAAAATATAATCATCTCAATATTTGACATATTACAATATTTAATCAAATAGTTTTAAGTAATACCAATGACCTATTTCACTTAAAAGACAAAATATTTAAAAATCTGTTTAATTTTCTCATTTTATTAAAAGACACATATTTAAGAGATAACATCGGAATTTTTTTGCATTATAAAAAAGCTGATTATTTTGTTTTTTTTGTTTTCAAGAAACTGCGATTTGATGAGTCGGTCAAATTCCTAATTTGTTAAGTAATCAATGTATTGCATCGCCAATTAATTGAAGCATATTGCACAGGATTTCGCTTCTCTTGTGATCTTTATTATGTTCGCAATGTACTGTATGTGACGTATAATGTTTACTAAAATATCTATAAAAAATATTAAAAGATTTTTGAATTTACTTTAATATAAAAGAGAGATGAAGAGAGAGATATTACTTTTGATATTTTATTATTAATATTACAGTAACGATAATGTAAATACGTGTAGTTTAAAATATTCTGTTTTACTTATTGAAAAAGTTAATATTTTTAATATTCAGCAATAAAATAATATTAACAATTTCTTGAAAATAGAAATAATCGAAATTACAATTCATAAAATATAACAATTCATAAAATCACGGACTCAATAGGTTCTGCGAGACTTCATAGTATTCGCTCAAGATGCGTCGCTAAAAAATTAGCATATTACAACAATAAGCATAAAAATATACCAAGTAATATGAAAACTTTATCTTACGAAATCAACATTAATGTGTTATTACATCAAATGGTAACCGAAAAAATGCAAGCGATGAGTAAGCTACGTGCTACGCAACGCACAGCTGCTTTCACGTAATTTGTTCACTTCTTTACGCGCGAGAGAGATATATGTATTACGAAAGAACAGACCAACGAAGAGAGACCGCCTAAGGTTATGTCTGATCGCTTTCCTTTCTTTCAACTCTCCGTTTCTTCCCGATGAACTTGCTTACGTTGCATTCACTTATCAAACACGTCAATATTACGAGAGATACCTTGTCCCAAATTCATTTGAATTTGATAATTATATGAAGATAAATGACGATTATCAATATGTAATAATTAGAGTTCATTCATTTCCGGGAATTATTCTTAGAATTAAGTTTTACAAAATTTTTTAAATGTTTTACATTATTAAAAATTCAATTATAAATTTTTTAATTTTTCATTTGTTAAATAAAATTATACGCGCGTTAAAATCTCTCTTTTCAACTATAATTATAATAAATAATAATTAAATAATAATAATTATTTTTTAATTATATTATTTTCACATTTAATACTAAAAACTGTAACAATTTTAAGCAAATTATTAATGAATAATTAACTCGAATTTGAGCCTTTTTATCAATGTTTTATCAATAACTTTACAATTACTGTACAATAAAAAATGCTATATATAAAAAACACGAATAAAATAAATTCGCATATATTTGTTGACATGTCAAGCGCAATTATGTAGTTTTTTATTGCATCGACAATTTTCCTTTGGCTGCTATATATCATTATAGAACGAAAACATGAATACTAGTTAACGATACTAGCGCAATCATCAATAATCGTTTTTGCAAGGATAATGTCAATGTCGATAGAAAAAATCGCAATAATCTTTAGTTTCTGAGTATACTATTATACGATAAATATTTTATATTTTTAAAGTGATTTTTCCCTTACATAAAAATACTTTGTTATAGTATTTTGAAAAGCTTTCGAAGTAAGCTATAAGAACTTTTTTTAGAAAGAGATTGCCCTGACACTCTGTACATACATATATATATATATATATATACAAGTTATATATATATATATGTGTGTGTGTGTGTGTGTGTGTGTGTGTGTGTGTGTGTGTGTGTGTGTGTGTGTGTATATATATATATATATATATATATAACCTGTAATTTATTATTTCTCTCGGAAAAATGAATCATTATAATATATGAGCAAAATTCTATTTGTAATAACTCATTGTCAATAAGATGTATAATCAACGATTGTACTAACCACGATTTTATGACAAGAATTATGGTGCCTTCTATTTCTTCGAACAAAGTTTCTTTGAAAAATGAGATCGATGGTCAACTAGCGAGCACCTTTGAATAATTTTTGCTTAGATGATTGTCTTATTTATTCGTATTCCGTTCGTCCAACTGTTCTCGAGTACATTTTCTCGAGAAATCGATAAAGATTCTTCACAGAGATGTATTTTTGATCAGTTTATTTTTTTTTAACTGTTTGTGTGCCTTTTCAGAATATATCTTCTTAATCTTTTCAGATTATTCAAATATTTAAAAAATGTATTTTTATATAAAAGTAATATTTTTATTCTTTCTGTTTTCAATCATATATCTTAAGCAATTATTTTTAAAGTTATTGTACTTTTTGGTTCATTATTTATTTTTTAATAATTCTTTTATTTGCTGTATTATTCAAAACCAGTTGTCCAGCCATAATTATGGATGATTGCTGATTATGAGGATCCTTATATGTTTGATTTTTAGTAATGATTGCATCGGAATTTTCAGCTTTTGCCTTTTTTTAAAATATTATGCATATTTTGTTCTTGTAACGGATTTATTATAATTAGTATTTTAATTTATAGATAAGATAAATGTTTTAAATATTAAGATTAAAAAAATAGAATAGATGATTTTTTAATTTTAGAAGATCTAAAATAAAATGTTTTAAGAATTTAGATTGACCTATTGCTATTTCCTATCTATTAGTTGACACTAATTGTAAGATTGAGATTGATTGCTCTTTGAGATTGATTGATTTCCTCATAAGAAGGGAGGTATCTAAAGTTTAATTAAGAAGGATTTATTTCTAAAGTATACGCGAAAATCTATTAAATTCTCATAAATGTCTATATTAAGTAGGATGAAAACAAAAATAATCCAGAATCAAAGTATGAGATTTTGAATCTATTTTTCAAGATTATGCGAGAAAACTTTTACTAAAGATAGAATTGCACAAACTCAAAAAGCCCTTCAGTAACACTTTGAATTTTAGAGAAATAATTAATAATAATTTTATATAATCTTAGAGCATCCTTGATGTTAAAAAATAAGTGCGTACGTTACAAACATTATTATTCAAAGGTCAAATTCCAAGATTCTTAGTTCATAAAATTTTCTAAAAGAGCAAAAGATTCCAATTTACGTTATTTGATATGCAGAATCAATTAAACTTTATCAAAATTTTACCTGCAAAGATTAAAAATATTACACATACTTCGAGTTTTAATTATTTAATATAAAATCAAAATTGTATCAAGTCTCAAAAAGGTCTTTATCAACTAACTTGCACAAATATTAAAGATTCAATTTCAAAGCTATTTACTTTGAAAAATTCTCCGAAAAATGCTCTTCTAATATCAAACCTTGATTTTAAATAGTATATTAAATGTTAATAAAGAAAAAAAGCAATTGTGTTATATAAAATCTTATTAAGTTTTAAGATACTAAATTAATAAATATTTGTTTTTGTCAAAATCACAATTTGTTATTAATTATCTTGAGCGATATAATACACTTCAAATAAAAATATAAACGATCGAAATATCAAATAATATTATATATCAGAAATTTAATTTTCAAATTTAAAATTTTAAAAGACATTTACAGAATCATACTTCTGGGAATTAAATCTTCACTCACAAAATCGTATAAAGGACTCTTAATCCTAAGAAATACTTCAAAATGAAGACACTATGTATGTGATCACGATCGCGAAATTCGTCGTGGTTCGCGTATTTATCTCGTTCAGAGATTGACTGACGGAAGATCGAACTTGAGAACAGGATCAGAAAACTCAGAGGCCATACGAGAGTAGAAGTGGTCGCCTGACCACGACGAGGCTCAGCGAGAACTGGCTTTGCTTGGCCCAGTCAGACTTCGCGAACACTCAAATGCTGTTTGTGCAATCATTCTTTTTGAACAAAACAGTTACTCTTAAAGGGGACAAGCTTTAACGCTTCTGCAATGCTGTGTAAACAGATCTCGGATTAATCTGAGAAAATACAAGCAATACGTGTCCAAGCCAACATAACTTTAAATTATCGACTGATAAGAAATTCATATAAAAAGAGATATTCCAGAATGATTTTTATATCAGAAAAAGTTAAGAATTAAACAAAAAATTATAGAATGTAAGAAAAAAAATTTTTCTTGGGATAATTAAAAAAATGCTATAATTAATATATAGAAAATATGAGATATATTATATCAAATTATTTTATATTATTCAAAGTAATTCTTCTACATTGTTCAAGGTAACATGATTCGAAACCGGTTTGTCTAGATAGAGGAAATACCAAGTTATTCATTTTTATTAAAAATTAATCTCATTTTTTAAGTTAAAAAAAAAAGATGATGCATGAGATGACGCATTTAAAAAAATGATTAAGCCCATTTTATATACATATATGTGCGTGCGTGCTTGAGTGCATGCGTGTATGTGTGTGTGTTTATAATTTTTACAATAAAATTAAATAAAATACTATTAATATATAGTTCACAATGATTTATATTACATAAATTCAATTTAAAGAGATTTCTATTTTATAAAAACATTGTATAAAATGGAATTATTGTAATACATTTTACATATACAACAATAGTATAATAGAATAAATAATAATATTGGTAGATTAAAAAATATTAAAAAAATACTTTAGACTAGATATATTACATATCTTAAGAAAAAAACAATTTTCTCTATATCTTGATTCAGACTATGAAACTGAGAAAGACGAGAAATCTGATTACATCATGTGTTAAAAATGTCTTTTCCTTAAGTTTTCCATATGCATTTTATTTGTTTTAAAAAGAATTTTAAAAGAACTATATATATTTGTGACAAATATCTTATAATTGCATATAACAATTTTCTATCTCTAATATCTAGAATACGAAGTAGAATACGAACAGTATTATATAATTTAGTATTACATGATTCATTATATAAATAGAATATAACATACTATTTATATTAACATAAATTGCGAGACAGCTTGTTTGAAAATTGTAAATGTTTAATAAATAGAATGTCTACAATTTGCGACTAAAAAATTCAATATATATAAACAAATTTTTAAAGAAATACATAATTCTCATTTTTTTTATATAATATTTTTTATAATATAATCAAATAAATTAGAAATGAAAATAAATTTGAAAATAATTTTTTTTATTTCAGAGAGAGTGTTGATTTAATAGAATGAAACATATTTCTTGTAATGCCTAACTCATACCTTTTTCAGAGAGAAGTAAAGAATTATTAATTTTGACTTACATTAATTTGTTGTAATTAATATATTTATTACATGTTCCTTATTATATATTATATATTAATATATTGATTATATTAATTGTAAATGTTTTCAAATATTTCAAAAAATAAGTAAGTAAGAAAACATTAATTATATTCAGTTAATTATATTAATCTATTGTACATTTATTAATAATATTAAATTAATATTTATATTAATTTTATTATGAATAATTATATGAACAATTGTAAATAAAAAATGCAATGATTAATAAAATGAACAAAAATGCTTAATGCCTTTTCTTGCAATATTATCAAATGCCAGTGAAATTTGATTAGAAACCGGAATTGCGCTCTGGCAATTTTTATTGCAATGTTCACGCATGGTATATTCAACGATGATAAGCAGTACATATATTGAAGCGCATTTACGAAACTACATTCATTTTCAATATAAAAGGATTATAAAATAAAATAAAATATAGTATAAAACATTATAAAAATCCACAAAAAATATATATATAAAAATAGAAAGAGAAATACAAATTACATCTACAAAAAACTCACAATCAGTATTTTAATAATTTTTCTCTGTTTACCATGAGAATAGTTATACTGTGGATACGTCAAGGTGATCTTCTTTTTAGAGGTGAGCTCTTTTATTTGTTAGCCATTTTTTTCTTAGCAAATAATAGTATTGAAATGTTTTGTTGAATATATTTTTTCACTTATTTAATTTTGATCCAAGATTTGAAAGACAATTGCTGAAAGCACATATAAAAACTACATATGCAAAATTGATGATTCGGATAAATTAATTTACGAGAACTATTTAAAGTTTAAGCAAAAATCTATAAAATTAATGAATTTTTTTTGATAACATAATTATGAAATTATGAAATTATTTAATATTAAACAATACTTACTTACGATACTTCTAAGTTATATAACCGTGTTTACATATACATATAATAGACATATATATACAATATGTTTTGTTAGTTGCTTTTAAATATTATTTCCTTCCATAAATTTTAGCTTTGTTTCTATCTAGAAAATATGTGTTGTGTGTAATATTCATTAACCAATATATTAAATAATATATAATAGAAATATATCATTAAAATAAAATCTTTATAAAACAATTAAATAATTATATTACACACACACACATACACACACACACACACACACACACACACACACACACACACACACACACACACACATATATATATATGTGTATATGTATATATTTGTAAACAACAATTATTATGAAAACATTTTCTATACTTATCATTAGTTGCTATAAATTTTATTAAATTTTTGATATTATATGGAGTATTTTTGCGATACTATTTTATTAAAACAGATTTATTAAAATTGAAAAATAATAATTATTTATTAAGATAAATAATTTTAATTTATTTTCTTATATATTATTACATTCTTATATATTATTATATATGCAAATTTTACTTTTTATAATTTACTATTAATTATTCATTGCGGTATCTGTTTCTATCTCCGCAGCACTTGAAGGTTAAAACGAACTATGTGCGAAATGCTCGATAAAATAACAACTATAATATGTAGTGAAACGAACAGCACATCGATATTCAAGTATAGGCACAACATAGCTTACGTAGCTTACATAGCTTCATTCAATATTTGATAATATGTCTATATATATGATGATAGACGCGTATAGGCGAGATATACATAAAATATACAGTGTAAATACACAATGTATTGATTTATCGCATTTTTGATATTTCTATAAATATGCAAGGCAAGATTTTTAATATGAATAAGTATTATATTTAAAACTATAATAAAGAGAAAGAAAGAGAGAGAGAGAGAGAGAGAGAGAGAGAGAGAAATATAGCGTGAAAAAATAATTTTTACATAATTTTTGAAAAATCTTATAAAATTGTATCTTGCAAAATACACAAGATTCCTGTTTATAATTAATTTTTGTTAAAAATAAAAAAATAATAAAATATGAGAAATAAAATCTTACATATGATGTTTAATAAATGATGTAATTAAAACAATTTGAAAGAAGAAAACATAAGAAATAAGGAATTTTAATGTATTTTTTATTTAAATTTTATTCTTTTTTTGCTATTTCAGCATTTATTTTTCAATTGCACTACTATTTATCGATAGTTACTATTTGTCGTTATATTATACTATACTTATACTAATTGCAGACATTATGACAAGATGACGCGTATTACTAAGAACGCTTGTTAATAATTCTGAGAGTTCACCTTGTGGTTTCTTGTAGCAAAAAAATAGTTATCAATGTTAAACACAAAGACGAGATCGAAAAAACTATAATTTAATTCTAATTGCTAAGACAGATTGAAAAAAGATTAAGATGCATTTATATATTTCGCTATTAAATATAAAATAGTGTTTACAAATTTTGTGGTAAGTTTCGCGAAAATAAAATAAATACAAAAAGAATATTTAGTAACACTTTTTACATTTTTGAAGCAAAACATCATTTGAATATAAATACAATTTCATTTTAATTAAATATACTAAGTCCAAACATAAAGAATCAAAAATACTGCTTCCAGTTTACATAGCGGATAATAAATTTTGATTTTCACTATTTATTTATTTTTTATTTTAATTAAATTTTTTTAAATGTGTAAAATTCATATTACAAATTTTATTTCATGTTAGAAGGGAAAAACCAAATTTCTAAATTATGATATACATATATTAGATCAAAATTTTTTCCAATTTTTAAACTCTATTAAGGCTCAACAAATTGTACATAAATATTCCTTAAAAATCAAAATATATTTTTATAAAGAAATTATTTTAATGTAAAATTGAATTATTTAAGTATTTCATAAAACTGTTTTAATATGTGTTGAGATAACACACGCTGCGAATTAGAACATAAAAAGCTTCATTACCATCTGGGTAATACGTCAGATCGGCACAACAGCAGCCATGCATCTTTCCTTTACTTGTCCTTTGCATACTCCTTTTACATACTTATATATATTCCTTCAATCTTACTTTTGTCATTTCTTTAAATTAAACAAAATGTTAGCATTTTTCAAATAAGGAAAAATAATTACAAGCTGTAAAAATTTATATAAATAATTTTTTCAAACTATTTATTATTAAACAAATTAATTTCTAATACTTTAAAAATTTATTATTTTTAATTAAAATTACAGAGCAGAGAAAGAGAATTTTAAATATTCCGTGAAATCGAATTTTTCAATATTTGTTAAGATTCAAAAATATAGGAAATGAAATATAACAATATATATAATATCGAAAAAATGAGCAAACAAACTTCTAGAATATTATTACATCAAAATCACCGTCAAAAATATATGATTTGCATTTCTCTTGGTGATTATTATACAACTCGATAGTTATGACTTTCTTTCATATAGCGGAAATGGCACGCAAAGAGAATGTTCGAAAAGCTAAAATCATCTTGAAACACACTGATCACACTTTCATTTTCTCTCAACGAGTACTATAAGATTTAGCTTATGCTATCAAATAGTTATATAATTGTTTTTAAATTATACTTTTTACTCAATTACGCACATGAATGTTTTTTATCTTATTAAGTGATGCGTCAAAAGTCAACTGATGCAACTGATTATTGCAATAATACATACATGTAGAATCATTATCTGCATCGCGAGTCTCTTCTCCATTTGGGAACACCGCTGCTTCTGTTTCCAAACAGAGACAAGGTCAACCAGGTTCTGCGTAAACCAGTTTTCGTTTCGAGACATCAGCTGTTTTTCAACGGTGAGGAAGTTTATTTTTTCTACGTATCATTCTAGAAATTTTTTAAAAGAACTAGTATAGAAACTTTTTAGAAATTTTTTAAATTAGGAAAAACTTAGAAAAATCCACTTTACGAAATAACGATTTGTAATACACTATAAAAATATCACAATTAAGACATTATGTAATTATTAAATAATCAAATAAATTCAGAGTCTGTTGCTTGACCTTGATACGTCTACTTTTGTATCATAGAACAGGAAAGTATATCTGGTTGCTCAAAGCTAGGTGCACTCGTAGGTAGTAAGTTATTACTAATAACGTTCAGTCAACCTTCGATGATAAAAACAATCAGAGTCACGTTAATCATTTCAAAATAGTGTTACGTCTCTGGTTTGAATCGCGTCTGTCTTGAAAAGGGAAGAAGATCTCATTGTCAAGAAGTTGTTGATGGCAGCAGCCGTTCTAAAAGAAAGATTCTTCAAGGAAGAAAAGCCTTTTTGCAGCTTGCACGGAAAAAATGTTTAATAATTGGTGTGATAATAGAATTGCTGCAAGAGGCATCAACGAGTTCAGCAAAAAAAGTCACATCTGTGAATTACATTTTCAGAAAGATATAACATTCTTTGAAAAGATATTTTTCATATGGCAGATGGTGCAACTATTATGATGCAACGTAAGGTATCGAAGTTGAAAGTGGGGTATTATTTGATACCAATTATTAAACATTTTTTCCGTGCAAGTTGTAAAGCTTTTCTTCCTTGAAGAATTTTTCTTTCCTCCTTTGGTGGTGCATCCGCGTATCCAACATGTCATTTTTATCATGAAAAATGCATAAAGCCACAGATAAACAATTGAGATAAAGCCGGATTGGCCGCGTAAGGTTAATAATTGCAAATGGCGCCCAACCATAAGAAACTATTCTTTTCAGCGGACTCTTTCTCAATTAGGTGCCACTTTTTGGGATCACTTTTGTTTCATGGGCCGGTATTCATAGTCCGATCTTATATTTGAGATCGTCTTAAGTTCGAGCTTGAAATGCTACGTAGCTATTTGATTGGTTGAATGAGGTCTTAAGTCAACCTCCAAGCAGACTTAAGACGATCTTAAGTATAAGATCGGACTATGAATACCGGCCATGTAGTTCGATTTCCTTCTCTCTTACTTCATGATTAAATTTGCGACGGCCATATTTTTTAGTTTGCGTTTCGTCCACTAGTGTCGCATGATAAATTTATATTCTCAATAGCTGTCAAGTTATCCGGACGCGTTTTACATACGAGCCGATCCGTTGTGTTATAATTCTGTTAACTGTGTTGCTGTGTTGCCTATTAAAGTTCCCTTGTTACCTATAAAAGTGTTCATTCATTTGACGCGGTCCGTGACGGTCCATTTTTTTAGTGTGCGTCTTCGATAATATATCGAAGTCTCCGGGCAATATTTACATTTTTTATTCGCAAAGGCTGCAATTATCGATATATCGAAGCGATTAATCTCAAATTTTTTGTTGTCATATTTTCAAACTTTATTTCTCCATATAATATCAAATATTAATAATAATTGGATATTGCCAAAGCATTAAATGTACAAAAAGATTAATAATAAATGGTATTATTACATCATTTTCAAATAATTATAAAGTCTTTTGATAGTATAGAAACATATTCGCAGATAATATATTTTTGAAATAAAAATAAAATATCTGTGTATATAAAAATGTTTTCTACATATAATACTAACTTTATTAAAAAAAGATCACGTAACATCAAAATTATCATCAGAAATTATCATCAGGGAATATAAATTATCATCATTCATTCTTTTTCTGTCTAATTATAGAATTATCAGAAGTAATGTTAATAAATGACTATTTTTGTCATAATGTATAATTGCATCATACAAGTTTTTTAAAATACTTTTTGATTCGTGATTCTAATTATTAAAATTTACGAATTAAAATTAAATTTTGATGAAATAAATAATATTAATATACAAATATGTATATATGTATGTATACAAATATATATGTATGTGTTTATATGTAAACATAAAGGTTTTTATGAAACATCGTTATATTAATTTCAATCTAAACAATAATTAACTTAACTGTTGGGAATTAATTTGTTTGATAATAAAATATACAAAATACAAGGAAAATGAGCAAGCCGCTGCGATTTAAAAATTGTTTTCAGAAATTCCTAGAAATTGAAAACAAGATTGATTCTTTTTTCTTTTTTTAATCCTTTTACTGTAGACATCTTTAGGCGTTTTGAAATTTTTATAATTATAACTGTTGGCACCTTAAGATGTTTAAATGTTATCACCTACGTGATGCTGTTGATGTCTTTAGGCGCTCGGTATTTATATTATCATTATTGAAATATTTTCATATTAGTAACTGATAGTAACACGATGCGCGATAGCACAAAATTTCATCATTTATAGCAGCTAATATGTGTCGTCACAGATATGCTAAATATATGCCGTCTATCATGTACATTAGACTTTGCCGCAGCGAAAGGTTAAAAAGAATAATTGTGATAAGACTGGGTGCACACAAAAAGTACAAGAAAAAAAAACGAATGGATGCTGTGTCGACTTAATGCATTCAATACCTAAATATAATAATAAAACATTTCATATTTCAATAATTTTATGCAGCTTTAGATTATATATATTTATAAGTATTATTTCAAAATAATTATAATTTCAAAATAGTTATAATTTAAATAATTTGAAATGTAATGATAATATAAATAATTTGAATGTTGTAGTAGCTTGTAAAAGCTTGATGCAACAGCCACATTTTATTATCACACATACGCAGCTGATTTAATTTGTTTGGTTATCGAGAATTGCTACTATTATAGAGAAATAGAGAAAAAAAGATCATATATTTTGCCACAAATTTCTATATATTATTTTATTTGTTAAGAACGAGTTTTGATATTGATTGTTTTAAGGCTCGATCATTATATGTAACATTTTATTTTTTTTCTATCGTAAAAATATTCTAAATCTTATATCTCTCATTTATTTAAAATATTAAGAATGAATTAGATTTTAGATAATTTATAATAGATTTTAAATAATTAATTTATTAGCCACATCTCTTTTGAATAAAAAAGCATAGTTATAGTTTTGCTATTCAATGGATGAATCTTGAGATCAACTTATAATTTTGATATTACATGTATAACTTTATATAGCAAATATCGATTTGAGAAATTCAAATATCTTGAGATGTCAGAGCTCTACTTCTCATAGTTCAAATAAATTCAATAAATGATTCTCAAAAACAGTTTACACATATATTTTCTCATATTCCATAGACAAATAGCTCTTCTGGAATTTACATAAATCACTTTATAAATAATAAGGTTAGATACCTTGCGGTTCTCGACTCTTTCCCTTTATCCCCACTTTACGTAGATCGAGGTAGTTCTCTCAATTGAAAGTATACATATATACATAATAGTCCTTGGTTTTCATATCAGTTGAGTCGGGAAAAGTTTATGCTCGAGTGTAGTTCGGGAATAATTCAAAGGAAGAGATATAACGCGTTTAAATATTACGAATATATCTTACAATAAAAATAATTAATTATTCGCAAAATAGTTGAAAATAATTTGTGCTGTGTTTTTTAGTGTACTTGTAAATTATTTTAAATTACTAATTCGGTTTACACAAGTTATACAGATGTGATGTTGTGATTCTTTTAGAGGTTTTAATTATATTTTATTTTTTCTCTTCTTTTCTCTTCTTTTCTCTCCATTTTTCATTTATTTCAGAATAAGCTTTTTTTATTAAAGTAATTAATTTCTTGACTTCTAAAATTTCTTTTTCAATTGAATGATGAATGAATAAACATTTGTGATATAAAGAGCAATATATAAAGAACATTGATTTTTCACAATGTATTATATGTACATAGCATGCATGTGTTTTACAATTTTATTGTATTTTATTTTATATATTTACTGTCATTTATATATACATATATACATATATATATATATATATATATATATATATATGTATAATATCTCTGATTTATACATACACGCACACATTCACACACACACACACACACACACACACACACACACACACACACACACACACACACACACACATTCTCTTTCTCTCTCTTTCTTTCCCTTTCTTTTCATTTATTACAATTATGCGTTTTTTAAATCTTTTTTCTCATAGTTTTAATCACATTTAATATCGAATTGGAAACAATTAATATTTCTTACTTCAAATTAATTTCTTGCAAGCTAATTAATTTCTTATAAATATTGACGTAATGTAGAGAAAAATAAATTAGTATAAGCTTGGAATTAAAAAAATCATGAACAGTTAAACAAAGGTTAATTTATACTATCTAATCCAATCCTTTTGAAGAATGCATGTAAATTATGATAAAAAATCATGACAACTTTTAATCGAGGAAAAAAACTAATATAAATGTCGCCATTTTATCTATATATTATTGCAGTTTTTTAAATAATTTAAACATGTATGTAAAAGCATATACATGAAAAAAATACATTTTACTAATTCTTCTTCAAAAGAAGAAAAATGTTCTTCTTATATATTAATATACATCGCCTTATCAAATTTGAAAAAAATTAAATTTAAAATAAGAGACTATCGCATACTTGTTTTATTAATAATGTTATTAATAATCATCAAGCATAACGTTATATTTTACATTCATTTATGTTTGTTAAATAACACAAGTAATTTTCATAAAAAATTGTTCAAAAGTTATACAAAATTTATCAAAATTTTATATATATCTAATATATACATAATATATATATATATATATATATATATATATATATAACAAGTTTTTTAAATGATCAGTTATACATGCTAATGTATCAATATTTCGATATCAATTGTAATAATGAATATTTATTTTAAATATTTAAGATAATATAAAATATTTCATAACTCGCGAATATCTAATATATGTAAAACTAAAAATATTCCGTACACAAAATATTCCCTAATTTTTCTGATAATTAATATATAATTAATATACAAGAGAATTAATAAGAATTAATAATTTATAAGTTTTAATTTTGATAATCATTGCAAAAAATAATCCATTTAGTTTTCAGTATAAAATATTCTTTGTTATGATATTTCAGACCACAAGAAATGTCATAATAAAGAATATTTTATATTTTCTAATCATATTTTTAAAAAAAATCTCTTTTCCTATCTCTTCTCGAGTCTGAAGTTAAGCTTAGGCTTGTAAATAGTTTTTTCTTCTCAACTGATTACAATCTCAATTGACCTCTATAAGCAAACTATTATTATTAAATCATCTTAAGACTTGAAACTCTATTTTAAAAACTTTATTTTATATATGGTATACTCTGAAAATAAATTTATAGTCTTTATTCAAAACTCGTTTTAAATAAAAAAAAAACTGAAAAATATTATGAAATTTTTGCAATTACAAATATACATATTTTACTTCTTTATAGATTATCAAATTACTCAAATATCGTACAAAGAAATATTTTTTTATGTAATGTCGCAATATAACACAAATCATAAGTAATTATTAAATTTTTAAAGAATTTACCATCCATCGATCCATACTATAGATCCCCACCTCTATTACTGTTACCAGTATTCCCAGTGAATCTAGTTAGCTACTAAATCGGGGTCAAATGCAGTCTTTGTCGGGCTTGTGTGACGAACGGAATGTTCGATCAAGTTTACAACATCGTATAGTACATTTTGTACATAGTGCCATAAAAATGCATCGATGTTATTAATAAAATTATTTTGAAAATCTGTGAAATTTTAACATTTTGTTAACTAATCTGAAATTTTCTGCAAAATTTTAAAAAGTTGAATTAAAAACATTAAAATTCTTTTCAATATTAAAATTTAATTTCTTTTTATTAAAAAGTTTGTGATTTACTAAAATTTTAGATTTACTTAAGTTTATGATTTACTAAAATTTTAGTTTAAGAATAAAATTCAAATTTAATATAAAAGTGAAATAAAAAAATGTCTTTATAATAAATATAAATATAATAACATATCTGTACAATAAATAAATTTTCTATACAATAAACCATAAATTATTTTTAAAATGTAAAGTTATAATATATTATAAATTTTATCAAAAAAATAGTATAAAGTGTCAATATTAGAAATATAAAAATAAACATGATTATAATAAATTTAAACATGATTATTTTTTTTCTCTCTCTTTTAATTTAATTATCAATTGAATCAAATATTTTAATTACGTTTATTTAGTTTCTCTTCTATTGAAATTAGGAAATAAATTATATATAATTTACATTATTTTCACTTTCAAAATTTTATGAGATTATGAGATATTTTAATCTCTATATATCATGAAAAGCTGAAATTAATGATGGAATTAATATCAATACGATCATATATGGATATTAAATTAATTTAGAGAGATTAATATTTATATATAGTATTTGAATCATTTTTTTATCTAAAAATTCGGTATTTTTTCAATCAAACAAAAAACATGTTTTTATTTAATATCTTTTTTTCTAAATAATTTGCTGTTGTGCGAATCAGATTAGTTAAATTGATGATGAATTATCAAAAACAAAAAATGTTAAAATACACATAATATATATATGCTTCATGTAACAAAATGTGCAGCGAAAAATAATAATAAGCGAAAATAACAGCGAGAAAGTCTTAAAAAAACAATAAACACTCGCTTATTAAATCGAAAGCAAGCGAACGTCAATGAGAATAATGTTGTTATGGTGTGAAAGTATTATTTTTGGAAATATCGGAATGCTTCGTTAATTATATTATCATACGAGATAGAGAGTGTAAATTTTTCTTGTAACTATAACATGAATTGTTATTGATTAATCAATTTTACGACCGGAAATATTTCTACATTATCAATGCCACCGCGCAATCGAAAGGGTCAGCCATTCTCTCACAAATGGTGGTCTATGAAAATGCGCAAGTATCCAACAGGTGACTATTGAAGGACTCCACTTTCACTCAGAAAAATGAAGAACATAATAGGCAAAATAGAGAGAATGTAAAAAACATTATCTTCTGTTTTTTCAATTTATCAACTTGTCTTTGAGTTCTCTGCGTACAATTCTGGGCAATATCGTATATATACAAGTCTGGGGATTATCGTATATATTTTTATTTTAAAAATCAAAAACTAATAAATTACCTGTTCAATCAGATATTTCGTTTTGTTACTTTTCAGATATACTTCTTAATTCTACTGTTAATTCTGTTTATTAATTCTGTCTAGATTCAGATTAAATTAAATAGAATTTTTTAATGATATAAATTACAGAATTTTTTTATATATATAATTAAAATTATATTTAAAATAATATTATACACATTACAATAAGAACAATAAAAATTATTTTTATTCTTTTCCTTCTTCTTCTTACCTATACAATTTGTAAAATTATTGAATTTCATTAGACATGACGAGAATGCCATGTGAAATTTTTGCTATATTAATATTATTACATCATAAAATTGCATTAATATGTGAATTCTTTTGAATTGTTGAATTAAGAATTGTTTTGAATATATTGAAAAATAAAATTGAAAAAAGAATTAATATATTGAATATATATATGCATATATTAAATATATTAATTCTTTTTTAATTTTATTGGCCAATGCTGTTTTTAGTTAAAATCACAAAATTCCATCAACTAAACGGTTATCAACTGAAATCTATTAATAATTGAATAATTTAAATGTTAAATGGTACAAGCGAAAAATGAAAGTTTTAAAAAATAAAGACTTTTGTGTGCATTTGCTTTTATCATAAGTATATATATAAATGATTTAAATATATAGATCTAATTGAAACAGATGATTTCAGTATAGTTGATGATAGATCGTTGTTTGTTGTTCTTATAAATGTGCGAGTGTGATAATTCATTAATCAAAAACGGTTTAAATTAATTGATGGCTTACAAATATCAAGTAGTACGTTTACTCCAATTTTATTTCGAGTTATTTTAGCACAGATATCTATATATTACAGATATCTATATTAATCTATATATTACAGATCTTTAGTATAGATCTCAGTATCTATATTAAAATTTCCGATTTTAAGTCTATATATTAAAATCTCCGATTTTATGTACAAATTTACATAAAGTATGCTTATCTGCGCATGCGCTTTGATAGCACGTACATATATTAATATGTACACTGAGAAAAATCGTTTGATTGTATCAACAAGACGTATATGATTGAAGACATTTTGGTTAAATCAAACAAGAATTTCTAGTTATCATGATAAGACTCGATTTTTTATAATTAGAACGTTTAATAAATTTTTTTATAAGGATTTGGTTAGTATTTTCTAGTTGGATCTATAAAATTTCTTGTTACATTAATTTCTTTGCTTGCCACTAGGCGGCGAGCCACTTTTAACTTAACTCGTATTCAATATTTGCTATAAAATGTATATAAAAAAGTAATATTAACATTAAATCCAAAGTATATTTTTTTTCTCTTACGAGCAGTAGTACCAGAAAGAGGATGCTAGCTCTCTGATTGTGTGTGTTTGAGCTGCATCCTCTTCCTGCATTATTGTTTATCAGTTTAATTTCTAACAAAACTGAATTTAAAATAATTTATTCAATAATCTGGATTGAATTTATCCAATAATCTTGTTGGAATTCAGAATATTAAGCAGACTTTTGAGATTAGATGGAAAAAATTTTAGACGACTTCGTGCTGGCGAGTTTAGTATTATTAACCAGAAAATTTGGTAAATTTAACAGGAAGAAATTAATCAGATTCATCTGGTAATTCCTACAAGAATTCTGGTTCGTCCATTTTTCAACAGACCTACTGCTTGAATCTATTAGAATTCTAATTAATGCAATCAGATTTTTTTCTCAGTGTATGAATATAAACGAACATAAATTTAGATGTTCTGCCTATATTATCACGATTATATCGACGTATGAGCAAACAAAATTACATTAGTACATAAAGTACGAGGACATTTTATATGAATAAAATTTAGAGAGTTATAGCAGTTTAGTAATATATAGACGTCTGTGCTAAAATAACTCGAAATCAAATTTCAATAAACGTGTACTACTTGATATTTATAAGCCATCAATTAATTTAAACCGTTTCTGATTAGTGATTATCACACTCGCACATATATCCATATACCTCTCCTACATGCATGTGCTTTGATAGCTTTTTGTGAAATAAATAAAATGTTATTAATTTCCTTGAATATTTATTAAAAATTTTATTTATATCAATATTTATATATTTATATAAATAATTAACTATCATATTTTCATTAAACATTAAGAATGAAAGTTATTTTTAATTTAAACAAAATTTGCCAAAAGAGAAAGTTTTGAACTGATTTCTTAAAATAAAATTGAATTTTTGAACACTATGGAACAAATGCATCGACCTAGAATTATATTTTCTAGCATCATTTTACAAGACTGCATCTTGTGCACGCAATGTATCCTATGTATATAGAGTTTATTCCAACTAACTTCCATTGCGGAAAGACTCTTCTAACGGTAGATAATCCGCGTACCAGTTTCTCCAGAACAGTATATATGCAGAATTGAGTTTGAGATTCATTTTCAGTTCTCGGATATCTATTAAATTTTTGTACACGCACACACACACACATGCACGCGCGCGGGGGTGTAGCTTAGATAATAATAAGAGACAAAATAGATACATTAAAATTTTAAATTTATAATATATAATATATATTATTATATATTATATATTATATATAAATTTATAATTTATAATTATACATTCGAATTTTCTCGCCAAATCAATAATACACATAATAGTTTACAAAGAGCAGCAATGTGCAACAATGAGAACAATTATTTCTAATTAACTAATTGTAAATATAGTTCCGTTAAGTCTCTAGCTATAAAGATGGCTAATAAATATAAAAGCAATTATCTAATAACTACTATAAGTATCTGTCATTTAAGAGTAGAAACGAAAAAGATACTTTATCTTATATTGAGCAACATCCGGTACTGAACAACCTTTCTCTATATACACTGTGATTATAAACGTGGTTACAAACAGTTTCTGTAATGCCATATCCTAATTTTAAAAAATCGTCAAAAAAGTAAAACTTTCATTTATATTCTTTACATTTTTATAAAAATTTATTTAAAAACTTGCAAATATTTACGAAAATAAAATAAATTTTTGTAAAATAATTGTATTTTTTGGTGACAAAACGTGATATATGTAATACTTTCGAAAATATATAGTTAACTTTCAGAAATATACAGTTAACGTCACCTCAAACTAATATCAAATTAAATATTAAAATAAAGTTAAAATTTTGATCGAATTGACATCAAAATAGTAGAAATTAAAATCTTCAATTATCACTTCGACTTAATTTCAATGTTGAAATAACCCATTAATTCCAATTAAATGCTTTATAAATTAAAAGTCATAGATAATCTAGTTAACTTTAGTTATGATTATAATAAAATTAAAGATAGAATTCTATTAATTTTATTAAATAGAAAATACTTAAATAAAATTCTATAAAAAATATGTGCCAGTTATATTTTCTATGCTATATACAGGGTATTTCATTTTAATTTCCCCAGGCAAATATTTCGGAAAATAATGAAAAATCGAAAAAATGTTTCAGACAAAAGTTGTATGGTTTCTAGGGGGACATAAGATGGTACCATTGGTTTGCCCTTGAAGAGTCATTTGAAGATTACGTGAAGGTCACTTCAATTTTTTTTAATGGAACACCTTATATATTTTTGCACATTCTTGTAGCTCATCTCGGGAGCTTTCCAAAATACTATAATTAAGTTAGTTTTGTTAATTGCAAATTACATATTTTTTCTTAAAAATAACTATGTGTTTTTTTCGCCAATTGATTCCACTCATTATTTTGTATATAAAAGTATTAAGATAAGATAATCAAAAAATGAATATTTTACAAGATATTTTACGGTTTATGTAAAATTAAAAAATGATTTCAAGCCTCATAACTTGGAAAATACTTAATTAAACTAACTTAATTATAGTATTTTGGAAAGCTCTTGAGATGAGTTACAAGAATGTGTAAAAATATATAGGGTGTTCTATTTAAAAAAATTGAAGTGATCTTCACGTGACCTTCAAATGACTCTTCAAGGGCAAACCAATGGCACCATCTTATGTCTCCCTAGAAACCATACAACTTTTGTCTGAAACATTTTTTCGATTTTTCATTATTTTCCGAAATATTTGCCTGGGGATATTAAAATGAGACACCCTGTATATAATAAATATAATAAATTAAATTCTAATTTTCTTTAAAAACAACAAATTATAAATATATTAAAATATATAAATTATAAATATATAAATTTATTTATACATAAATAAATTTATACACACACATTTATTTATATGAAATTTAAATATATTAAATAATATATTATATAATATAAATGTAATAGCAATATAAACACATTACATATCTGACATTACATTACTGAAATAAAAATTGAAATAAAGACTACATATCACCATTTATTTGAAATAATTTGAAAAGATGCAGAGGTAATATTGACTTTGAAGCATTTTTAAAGCTTCATAAAGCTTCATAATCTTACGTATTGTATCTAACTAATTATAAACTGAAATAAAAACTAAATATCACATAAAAATATTAGAAATAGAAATAAATATTAAAAAATTAGAAATAAAGAGAAAAATTGGAATTATTTCAAAACAAAAAAAAATTGGATGAATTAATTATAAATTATTATAAATTAACGCTTAAATTAAGAATCAAAAATTGAGAATAATTAATTCATTCTTTTACTTGAAGTAAAATAATTATAATTAATAAGTATAATAATAATTGTGTTCTTTCTTATATTTAATATTATATATATATATATATATATATATATATATATATATATATTCTTATTCCTTCTTCTTGTTCTTTCTTATATTTAATATTATATATATATTCTTATTCCTAATATTTACTCTATTGTGCGTCTAGCCTAAGAGCACTTGTCGGCGTATCGGTCTTTGTGAAAGTATCTCGTAAATATATAAAATGACTTTACAACTAAAATTTTAACTTTTATTATATTTTTTCTCATTCGTAAATTTTTATCACATTTGTTATTAATAATAATAATAGAAGAAATCCATTTACAATTTAATTTATATATAATATATTTATATATTATATATAATTTATATATAATTTAATTTTTATTTAAAATTTTAATTTAAAATTTAAATTAAAATTTTAATTTAAAATTTAATTTAAAATTTTAATTTAAAATGTAATTTAAAGTTTTAAAATAGTAACTTAAAATTTTAAATTTTAAATTTTTTACTATTTGTAACAATGCATCATATTTGTTACTAATAATAGTAAAAAAAATCCTTATCAAATTTACAATTAGTTTTAATTTAAATGCTATAAAAAATTTAAAATAAGTCGATATTGCACAAAAAATTGATCTTTCAATAAACCCCAAGATATTCATTGACAATTGGAATCAACATTGAATTGATGTTAATATATATACAGGATGTCCCTTTCCGTCATCTTTCAAAGACAGATTCCTGGGAGCATCTGAAGACGATTTTTCCTAAACGAAAATGTCGAGGCACTAATAATTTTCGAATTATATATAAATGATTGAAAATAAGGGGTTTTTTGTAAACTAAGCTTTGTAGAAATAAAATATTAACAAAATCACATTTTTCGATTAATTTTAAATAGAGTTTACTTTAATTGAGTTTTAATTTAAGATACATGTTTCAATTTAAGATACTTAATTGCAAAGATACATGATGACAAAAATTGGAAACATGCAAAAAATGATGGCCTTCATTGACATTTTCGCTGAGGAAAAATCGTCTTCAAATGATCCCAGGAATCTGTCTTTGAAAGATGACGGAAAATAACTGGGACACCCTGTATATATATATATATATATATATATATATATATATATATATATAATTATATGTATAAACATAAATCTATTAATTCGAAACATTCTGAAAGTAAAATATAATCAAGAATATCTTTATATTATTTATATAATTAATAGTAATAATTAAATTTGTAAAAAAATTAAATTTACAAAAAAATTAATTAATTGCAAAGAACTAATATGATTAATTTAAAAAATTTAAAAACATAAATATAACATTGCTATTATATATTGGTAGCATCACAGTTCATCATATAATAAATTAAATTAAGATAATAAATAATTGTAATAAGTTACTACATTATTAATATTAATACATTGATCAAAATAATTAATTTACATGAATTGCAAAACGCGGGAAATCATAATTATTTATACACTCATGATGTATCATCATGGTGCGTGGGGATGTAGTATATAAAGCAGTATGCATACTTAGAAAGCCGCCAGTCTTCGCGTAGCGCGTATTAAAGTAATCTCTAATCTCGCCTCTTAATAAAATATAATATCTCCATAAAAATCACATAATATAATAAAACTTTTGGAATTTTTTTGAATTTATAGTATATTCAGTATATTCAGTATGTTATATAGTTTGCATTTTTTTATTGATATATTTAACATATACTTCAATTATGTGTGATTATTAATCTTAATGTAATCTTTAGGACAGTTGGAAAATATTTCGGTGCACTGTGGAAACAACTTTTTTTTGAATTTCTGATAATTAATTGAATTGTTTTTCTTGTGATCGGGAAAGTATTTTTCAAGAAATTGTTGTTTGAGGGGAAATTTGTGAACTTGTTTTAAATATTTTTTTGGAAGAGGAAGAAAATGTTACAAGTTTGATTAGTATGGTATGTATTAGTACATATAAACAAATATAAAATATACACAAATATACACAAAAGAATAATAAAATATAATAAAAAACAGACATAACTACAATAAAACATATATATATATATATATATATATATATATATATATATATATAAATTACAATACATGATACTCTTTTTCATTTGTGTCAATTTTAAAAGAAACTATATCTAAAATATCAATAAAAATATCAACAAAATGCTTTTCTTGACAAAATTAAATCAATCAATCAAGATTTAAATATTATACACGATATTTATATACATATTTATGTAATACTTCTTAATGCAGATTAAATTACTTAACAAAATTAAAAAATTTTTAAATTAAATAACGAATTAAAATTGGATTATTTAATTGAGACTTTATACACTTATTAAACTGATATGATTAATATAATCCAAATTATGTAATCGTATGACTCTTTATATCGTATGATTCTTTATATAGAAAAACAACAAATAATATAATTAATATAAGTTAATATTATAAAGCAAAGATATTAGTTATTCATTTTCCTCCTATGTAATGTCTTTCTTAAACTTACACTTATTTTTATATATTAATTACACCAAATTATACTTGCAAATAGCATTACGTAAATATCAAAGTCATAAATAATTGCATAATGACCAAAAAATACATGAATACATATTGAACATTGTATTCATGTCTAATGTATGAATATAAAGAAATGTATGCTTATAAATAAGTATTTATATGTAACATTCAAAAGTTGAAAAAAATAAAATCAATTAAGTAATAAAGTAAAGTTTTTATTTTAGTTATTATGGGCATAATTAAATGAGTGATGTGACGTAATTGTCAGCAAAAGTTTTTAATTAACATTTTATGATATACAACTTAGAGCAAAACGATCAAAACAAATTATCTCCTGCAATTATGATTATAGCTAAAACGTCACAATTCTAAAATATTCTTTTACCTCGCAATTACAAATGCAAATTCTGAAAATTAACTACATTAAAGATCTATAAACATAATACATGTAACGTTAAAATGTAACACCATCAAATATTCTTACATAAGAGTTGCAGAGATCAATTACAAATACATATTGATCGTCATAGAACTAAATTGCCGAAGCATGACTTAAAAAAACATATAATTTGATATTATGATTACGTGGACGTTACATTTCATATTATGTAAAATATGCAATACGTAAAGAACAAGTTCTTTACTAACATTTACTAATTGCATTTAAATAACATTGATAACTTGAAAAAATTTGATAAAAATAATAATTTTGATTAATTTTAATTTTTAACTTGATTTTGGTTATACATTTTGATTAAATTCTAACTCGAATTTTTAAGAATTTTTAAGAATTTGAGTATTTCCTATGCGATAGAAAGAGAGAGAGAGAGAGAGAGAGAGAGAGAGAGAGAGAGAGAGAGAGAGAGAAAGAGAGAGAGAGAAAGAGAGAGAACTCATTAATATTTCTTTCCATAATATTTCTTTGATTTAATTACCAACTGAATTGATAAATATCATAACAACTATTTGCTTTTTATTGCAAATAAAAAAAGCAATCCGTCACTTCATCTTCGTCGAAACACATAAACTCAAGTTAACAAAAAAAAGATTACTCAACAACTTCCATTGTTCTTCTTTTTCTTCTTAATATTCTATCCGAAATAATTTGAATAAATCACATTTTTGACATTTATTACTTCAGCAAATACACATGATGATTCATTAAAGAATTTCACATATTTTGGAAGTGTTTTAAAAATAACATTTAAAGGGATCGATCTCTACTAACTAGAGAGATATCGAAACAAATATTTTATCATTTTTTTTCTTTCTACAATAGTATTTTCAGATACTAATTGAAAAAGGAAAAGTCAAAATCAGATTATTCAAAACAGAAATATGTTACAGTTCGATCGCTGAATGAACAGTCCTCACCGTTTCGCAAAATGATGCAGCAAAATGCAGTGGTCGTGAAAAATGCCGTCAAGTATTATGTATCAGAGAAGCCAATACTCGACGGCTTGAACATGACCGTTCCAAAGGGTTCGATGTAAGTAATGGCTATTTATTAATTTTATTACTTTATTTAGAATTTATTTAGAATTATTTATTTAGAAAGGATTAATTGTTTCTCTCTCTATCTAATTCCGCTTTAAATTAATTAATTGTAATTGAGGTTTCCCAAGAAAAAAATTGAAAAAGATGCTCACCGCATGAAGAAAATAAAAATTGCGTCGATTTATAAAAAGATTATTTGTGTAGTTTTCGAAATTATTCAACAAATACAAAATATCTTCGTATGATACACGTCTCACGTGTGCATATCTCTTGTATCAAGCTGATATTATTTCAATTGCTCCGTCCATCGACTCGTTGAAAGTGGCCTGAAAATTATTGTCACGCACTTTTCCGCATACATTCACCGATTGCTTAAATTGCCGCCAATTGCACAATAACGAAAACCGATAATCGCGTAACTTTCTAACAACCGTCTAGATAAGGAACTTTTTGGATTTTATTTCAGAATTCTATAATTTTGCTTTGTTAGGTTAGTCAGTCAAAATAATTTAATATTTCGTGTTATTTTATTGTAACATATATATAGGTATGTACATTTTTTAAATATTGCTATATTTACTAAAATTAAAAATAATAATAACGGAATAAAAATATATCATACATGTTCAAGTACTGTTTAATATTTTTGTGCGTTCTCCATACGCGCATACGTGTAATTAACCCCCAGGAACGCGCTAGAAAGTCTTATAGACTTATTTGTAGATTCGAATATATGTATCGTTTATATGTGAGTGTGAAATCGAAACGGGTACCTAACATCTAAGATCTGATCGTTTATTAGTAGAATCGATCATGCATTCTCGACGTGTCTTCTAAAAATTCAATCCTAAAAGACTCTCCGAGATTTTTTCTCGCAATGTCCTGACATCAGGACATCCTGGGAATTGTTTTTTTTAATCCCCTTGACAATATTTCCACAGGATTTTCCGTCGGCAAGACTTTATCTACAGCTCCTAGAATCTCGTCCATTGCCGATATACCATCTATCCTTGCTTCTTTTATCTCTTCACGAGAATTACTTTCGGTTTTCTTTTTTGAAACGTCAATTTCTTGTTTCTTATCATCTGAAGGAACGAGAACTTGTAACATTCTTCGAGAAGGAGTTTTCGGTTTATCTATTACATTTTTTCTTGAAAATTTACGAAATATGATGTGCGTTTTACTGTGCTTTTGTTTATCTATCTCCTTTAAAGTGCTCGTAATATTTTTACCTGATAAAATTGGACGTCTTTTCTTTGCCTCATTAAACCGGTTTCTATAGTCTTCGAAATTAGTTGTAAAGAATTTATGAGTAATCCCAGAATTGTTTGTTTTCGAGTTTTTCCGGTTATTCAAATCAGTTTGAAATGCAACAGATTTGTTTATTAAAACGTTTTGACTTGAATGATTTTTATTTTCGAAATCATAGATATTGATATCATTTAATAATTGTGGATGGCTCATGATTCGCGCCTCAACTTTAAATGCGAGCTTGTCATCTGTTATATTTTTATTTGTTTCTTGAGTTTTATTTTTATTTATTTCAATCTTGTCAAGATTTTTTATATTCTCTCCATTTAATATCGTTATTTTCTTAACATTAATTTTCTTTTCGTTTGAAATGCCGTTTTTACTTTCATCTTTTAAAATATCCTCAGAATGCTCCCTCTTTTTTACATACTGGTTCTCCTTGATTAAATTTTTTAAAAAGAATTCTGACTGTTTCTGTAAATTTAAGAGTCTCCATCTAAAGCTGTTATCAAAATCATTATATAATCGTTGCCATTTTAAATCGAGCAGTTTAGTTAACCATAACAAGCTATCTTGAATCGACTTGGTATATTCGAAGAGCAGTTCACTTCTTGAATTTAATCTTTCACTTTCAAGCGCAAGTTTAACGTCAGAAAGAATTTGAGAAAATGTATATTCAAATTCTTGATCAAAATTCATAGAATTTTGATATCTTTGAGGAATAATGAAACGTTGTAAATCTTCATGTTGGAGTGAATCTTGATGAATTTCTTTCCTGCCAGATTCTCGTATCGACAATGTTGCGCGTCGTAAAATTTCGTTGATGTTATTTGTCTGCTCAAAAAGAATTAATTAATCAAACTATTTAAAATCTAATCTTAATATATCTTTATAATATGGCTAAAAGTACCCGGTAAAAAATTTTTCATGTATATTCATGCAGAATTGAATATAATTGTACAAAACCATATAATTGTGCAAAAATATGTATAATTATAAATAATAGAGTACAGGACATTAAATATATATTTATATATATGCAATAACTCTTACATAATTATATATAAGTGTGCATTTTGCATACTTATATATATTGTTCACAATGTTTTATGTATAATTATACATGGATTTCTGTTAGTTTAATATATAATTATATGTAAGTCTTGCGTCATATATAAATAAGTAACAAATATAGTTCAGATACAATCATACATAATTGTATTATATAATTTCGATTTTATATAAACGAGAAATTTTGATCGAAATGTATATGTATCTTTCCCTCAATGCACTTATGAACAACGGATAGGTGAAACATTTTGTTTTGTGCTTAATGATCCCCGGGAAAAAAAGTCCATGTCTATTTATATAAAAAAAGTAAAATTATATACAGTTTTATATGATTATGTATATCACATATGATTTTATCAGAGCATACGTTTTTGTATATGCTTAGATATAATGTCCATCTCTGACCATTTCTGATCATAAAAAATGATATTAGATACCTTACGTCATTTTGTACAATCAGACATAATTAGATATTGATATCATATCTAAGCATGTATAAAACCAAAGCAAAGGTTAGTTTCTTGTATGCTTTAATATAAATCATATATGATATTATATATAATCATTTAAAATTATATATGATTTTACCTTTTTTTATATAGACAAATATAATTTTTCCTAAAAATTATATCTTGCATTATATATTTAATTAATTATTATGCAGTATTTAAAAACAACAGTTAAATGTATATTATTATAGAAGCAGCTAAGTGGTACACTGAAAAAATTGTAAATTCTTAATGAATAAGAATATATTCTAAATTGGCGACTTCTACGCCGCAACTCGATTTTCGTGTGCGCGACATGTTTCTTCATTTGCCGCTATGGCGACACCACTCTTAATTTTTTTCGTATTCAATATTTATCATGAAATGTATATAAAGGACTTGTATTAACATAAGATTTAAAAATATATGTTTATAAATCTATTCGTCCATTAATGAATGCTTTAGCAATACAAATCAACACATCCTTCTATTTTTATTATACATGAGAAAAACAATTGAGAAAACACAAGCGTCCTTCTATTTTTTTATTATACATGAAAAAAACAGTTGAAAAAAACAGTTGAGAAAAAACAGAATGACGCGTCGATTTGTGACGCTAAATGAAAAGCAAATATTCATAATTTCGAACTTGTCACTTTGCTGAAACTCACCTCTGAAAAAGAACAGAAAATATTTTATTATATTAATACGAAAAGCTTTAGCTTCTTAAATTCTTATTTCTTGTGTATTTTTATATTGAGTATTATGTATGAAATTAGATATACATAATTTTCAATCTTTAGTTGTATTTTTATTAAATAACGCGAACAAAAAGAAAATTTGAAATGAATTAGAAATTGTAATTAAAAATAAATATGGATAATTAATAATCTCCATAAATTTAAGAAAAATTCTTTGCTTTTGTATTTATCTCATGTATATATGTATGTATAAAAAAAGTAGACCAACTCACCGAAACAATCCTGTTCATGATCAGTTCCATTAATAATTTCAATAATTTTTTTTCCCAAATGCAAGTGAATTCGTGGCTTTATATTTTCTATTTTTAATTTCTTGATCAAGTCATCAAGATCGTCACCGACACTTGATTTATTCGCATGCAAATTTATCGATATTGCATCATCATCGATTATTGATATTGATCCATGAACCGGTAAGGAGGAGAGAGCTCCTCCTGCGAGCAATAGAAATGCAATGATATTAATAATCATCGTGCCGGGATGAAACTGAAGCGAGTTCTGGCTTTGCTCGATGATTTTATGGTTTGTGCCAGATGACGATATCATCTTCAGTCATATCACAATCTAACGGGAGCAAAATTTGCATTGGCAGTGCCTAAGAGGGAAAAAAAATCGATCGATTTTCCACTCCTAGCTGACGATTTTAAATTATATAAGTATATTTCTATAAGTATATAAGTTCTTTATATTAATATTTAAGGATACTATATTATGCATAGTTTTTTGTTATTTTGATAAAAAGACAATTAATTTTCAAATATTTATCTAGATAAATATTTGAAAATTAATTGCTTTATCTTATCTTTATTTAGATTAACCAAGTATATATTATCTTGATTATGTCGGATGAAAGAAGTGATGTCTCCTTTATATGTTTAAGATAACTATTTAAAATAACATTTAAAGTTTAGTTTATCTTAGTACAAATAAATATAGATATTTCATTTTTACATAATATCAATACTAGCTAATAAATATATATACATATCGTGAAACAATTAGAAATTATCTAACCGAAGTTATCTAACATATATTAACACTTGAGTGTGTGTATATGTGTAATTATATCATAACATCATAAGTATGTTACTATTTGAATATTTTCTGACTAAATTCAAATATTTGAGTATTCATGTTAAATTTATATTTTTTTGACGTTTCATAAACTCTCGAAAATTTAAATTTGGCACACTTAGGCACCACTGTGCCACTCGATATTCGGCTAATTGTTTTCGCTAACAAGCGATCGTTACATTCGCATGTATTTAATGTCATTCGATTCAAAGTCATCCGAGATTGTGACCAACGCTTTATTAGCGATTCGCCATTTGTTACCCTACATTGACTGAGTACAATTCGTGAAAGAAATCGTAAATGCTATTGTTCTTCAACGAGGGACAAAACACGAATAGATAAGGTGGATAAATGCGACTTTCAATGGGAATACGGAGAAGTTATTATTATTATGCGAAGTTATGTACTGCGATACTAACGGAGATTTATCTTCAATCTTACGTGTATACTCGATACCACATGTCATCTAAAATATAGGATTAACTATTGCTATCCTTTTTCTCTTATTTTGTCCAAAAATAGATATGGACTTTTGGGCGCAAGTGGATGCGGCAAGACGACACTGTTATCCTGCGTCGTCGGAGTTAAGCATCTCAACACGGGAAATATATGGGTTTTGGGAGGAAATCCAGGCAGACCGGGCTCCGGAATTCCTGGACCTCGCGTAGGTTATATGCCGCAGGAAATCGCCTTGGTCGGGGAGTTCACCGTGAACAGTGCTCTCTATTACTTCGGCAGGATTAACGGACTCGAGGACGAGGAGATCGGTAGGAATAAAAAAATATAACTGTATGCATACTGATACTCTTGAATTGATTTCAATCTCATGCCTTGATTCTCTCTTTGAGAATTTTTATATCGTTTTATATTCGTAACATACAGCTGCGATTTTTCCTTTTTTATTGCTTCTAAGGAATAAGACAGAAATTTCTTTCGGAATTGCTCCAACTGCCTCCAGCAAATCATTTGGTAAAAAACATGAGCGGAGGTCAACAGAGGAGAGTCTCCTTCGCTGCTGCGTTGATTCATAGTCCTGAATTTTTGATTTTGGATGAACCCACCGTAGGCCTGGATCCAATTTTGAGCAGCAAGCAAGTAGATTTTGCTGTCTCTTTAAAGATTTCATATATACCAGGAATAGAAAAATATTCAAATATGCTTTTTTTCTTTGTGCAGTATCTGGATCTATCTAACCAAGATCACTCAGGAGGAAGGCATCACTGTATTGATCACAACGCATTATATCCAGGAGGCTAAAGATGCTAATATGGTAAATTTTATTCTTTATTGATTTTATTTCATTTTCAATATAACATTTTCAATATATCTTTCACGCTGCACAGATAGGTTTGATGAGATGTGGTAAATTGTTGGCGGAATCGTCGCCACAAGAATTGCTGAACCGATTTAATTGCTCATCTTTAGAAGAAGCATTCCTGGGACTGTGCCAGGCGCAAGATAGCACGATGCTCGAAAATGCTTCCGAGGTTCCAGCGATCAAAGAAATTGAAGATGAAGCGTTAATTCAAGATGAAGATAATTATAAACGAATGAAAGTATATATGAAACAATTTTTAACTGTTTTTATTTTTAACTGTTTTGCTGTAAAAAAGGACAATGCATAAAAAAAGTTAATGATATTTAAACAAAAATAAATTGTGTTAAGGGTCGAATCGCGGATTACAAAGCAAGAGCGATATATAATGTCTCGGCATCGAGAAGATTCAAGGCTTTGATGATAAAGAATGGTATACAATTTTTCCGTTATTACTCGTAAGTATCTGTCAATAAATAACTTTTTCATGAGGAGAGAACACATATAAGAAAATATCAACTTCTGCCATTTTTTTAAACAACAAATTGTTGCGTACAAAATATGTTATATCGATAAAAATTCAGTTTTATCGATCATTGCACGACATTCGTGTGATAACGATAATAATGATAAACATTTTTCTCTAGAGGTATAATTTTCGCGGTGTTATTCCCGCTATTAGAAGTCGGCTCGTTTTTCGGCGGGGTCGGTGGTGAACCAAAAGACTTAACGATTGGTATCATCAATCACGAAGCTGGCAATTGCGATTACGGCAACAACATCGGCAAAGTTTGGTTCGACGAAGAGAACCGCACTTGTCACTTTAATAATCTCAGTTGTAGATTTCTTCACGAGTATGGCGATTCTAACATAGAGCAGGTACAGCGATTTAAAAATCGATTATTACAGACTTTCCTTTAAATTTTTTCGCGAATTTATCTGTATGTGAATCGATGATGATTCATCGCTAAAATACTAATGCAATGTGTATTTCTGGGAGAATTTGATATAAAATTTAAAACTCATTGGTAAAACATATTTTGAAAAATAAAAAAAAATATTTTGTATATACAACATTTATATTTTCGAATAAAAAAAATTGTTATTAATTCACTGTCAGGAATTTTATGACAACATGTCTGAAGCAACTGACGCTATACGCGATGGTGATCTCGTCGGAATAATGTACTTTAATCACAACTTTTCCGAAGCTCTACAGAGACGAATTGATAACTATGGAACCGCTAAGACGGAAGATATTCTGTCCGGTCAGATTGATATATTTCTAGATATGGGTGGTACGTACATACATTATTTATGCTGTATTTCATAATAAGCTTATGTAATTTTTCGGTAATTTAAAAAAAAACTTGAGTAAAGAAATGTAAAAAAAATGCAATAAATTAAGACGCAAACCATTTTCGAAGTTTACAATGATTTTTGTTATAGATATGCAAATTGGACAATTCATGGAGTATAAGCTGTACAAACGCTTCTTCGAGATTTTTGAGGGTGTGATGAGAGATTGTAAATATTCACCAAAATTGGCTGGTGTGCCTATTCAAGTGAGTAGTATATATATATACAGTACCGACCTTAGGGGGGGGGGGGGCGGTTGGGCGATCGCCCAGAGGCGCCAGATCTGTAGAGGCGTCGTTACCATAGCTTAACTGAAAACTTGGATTTTACCGATTTGATTCGAATGTTTGCCGACAAAAAGGTCCGAAAGGTACAATTTTATTGGACTTCCATAATCTCCGAAAATTCTAGTTTAACTTCTATCTTCTAGAGGACCGGCAAAAAATTAAAAAAAAAATACAAAAAATGGAAATAAGAAAAAAATATAAAAAATATAAAAAAATATAAAAAATAAAAAAAACAAAAACAAGGAACTACAAAAACTTTCTACGTCCATGTCGTTAGCTCTGGGTAAAGCTAAAGGAAAGTTCTCTAAATTTTCATATGCTATCATTCGTTTATATTCGTTTAGATTAGTAAAGCTGCTATGTAGTTTAAAAATTTTTGCAATCTAACTATAGATTCGTAATTAGCGATATTGAAAACCCCTAAAATCTTGAATGGGCTGAACAGCTATGATAATCTTGCCCAGGGCACCAATGTTGCTAAATATAAATATATATACACGGTGGGCCATTTTAATCGATGCACTCGAATATCTCGAAAACAGCACTCTTCAGAAAGAAATGTTTCAAACAAAAATTGTAGGGTGTGAAGGGGGACATAAGATGGTAGCATTGGTTTGACCTTGGAAAGTCATTTGAAGGTCACATAAAAGTCACCTTCAATTTCTTAAATTGAACCCACTATTTTTCATTACATATTCTTGTAGCTTATCTCGAGAGCTTTCCAAAACACTACAGACAAATGTTTTTTCATTAAGTACTTTTTGAGTTATAAGGCTTCAAAGTTTGCAGTACTTCGATATAAAATGCAAAATATCTCGTAAAATATTTAGTTTTCGGTAGTCTTACCCTAATACTTTTATGCACAGGATAATGAGACAAAACTATTGGTGCAAAGAAAACGCATGATTGTTTATAACAAAAAGTGCATTGCAAATTACACATTTTTTATCATAAACAATCATACGTTTTCTTTGCACCAATAGTTTTGTCTCATTATCCTGTGCATAAAAGTATTAGGGTAAGACTACCGAAAACTAAATATTTTACGAGATATTTTGCATTTTATATCGAAGTACTGCAAACTTTGAAGCCTTATAACTCAAAAAGTATTTAATGAAAAAACATTTGTCTGTAGTGTTTTGGAAAGCTCTCGAGATAAGCTACAAGAATATGTAATGAAAAATAGTGGGTTCAATTTAAGAAATTGAAGGTGACTTTTATGTGACCTTCAAATGACTTTCCAAGGTCAAACCAATGCTACCATCTTATGTCCCCCTTCACACCCTACAATTTTTGTTTGAAACATTTCTTTCTGAAGAGTGCTGTTTTCGAGATATTCGAGTGCATCGATTAAAATGGCCCACCGTGTATATATATATATATATATATATATATATATATATATATATATATGTTATCGTGTTACGATTAAAACTTTTTTTCTAATACATAGTGTTATAATGGGATAAAAATAAAAGTATAAAATTTTAATCAATTACAGTTTGAGAATGCGACTTATGGTGATATGGACCACGGTTATGATTATTTTATCGCACCAAGTTTCATGATGATGTAAGCATACACGCATATACTTTCGCACACAAAATACAATCTAAGTCGGAATAATGAATGTAACCGATCATTCTTTTGCTAAAACTATTTTTAGATTGATCTTTTTTCTGGCTACTACAATCTCCACCACTTTAATAATCACGGATCGGATGGAGGGCGTTTGGGATCGAAGCTTGGTTCAAGGTATATATAATTCATTATAATCAGAATTTTTTTTTAATTATTTTTTCCAATTATCAATTGACCTCTTATTTCCAACTGTTTTTCATCATGATAACACATGAATATATGACAGGTGTCAAGAACAGCGAAATCCTGCTAGCTCATATTCTGACTCAGACTAGCCTCATAATTATTCACGTTTCGGTAATAATGACCCTGTTCTTTCCTATATGGGATTTAAAATGTGAAGGGTCATATTTCCATGTATTCATCATTATGTTTCTTAATGGTCTCAGTGGACTAATGTACGGTAAGTATTATCAATATCTCGAAAGAAATGTAAGCAAAAACAAGAAACATTGTTATAAATGATTGTTATAAATTAATTTTTCTCACTCTCTCTCTCTCTCATTGATATAATATATTCTTAGGTTTTTTCATCTCCGTTACGTGTAAAACTCATACTCTGGCGAATTATGCTTCGGCTGGAAGTTTCTTCCCATTAATAATATTAAGCGGTGAGACACACGCTCTGTTTTTTTCATTTCCACCATGACCTTTCATTTTTATTATTAATATTGTGGTATTAAAAGTGACAGCACCCATTATTAAATTTATTGCTATTACATATATATACATATGATTTTCGAATCTTCTAAAAATTTATCTTGTTTCCTTATACATACATAATATATGTATATTATTAATAACATATAAAAAAAGACTAATAAAAATTCATCACAGTAATATCGATATCTTTGTAGCAAAAGATTATTAATTTATATTAATCAATTTTTTTTGTAATTTCATATAATTACAGCATCCATATGGCCGGTAGAGGGAATACCAAAGGGACTTCGTATCGTTAGTTACTCTATGCCGACGACCTTGCCTGCCATAGCCTTGAGAGCAATTATTTTCAAAGGTTATTCTTTTGACAAAGAGGAGGTTTTCACTAGTATTTTAGTGAGTTTAGCATATATAATAATTTTTTTTATCATTGTATTAATCAGCCTAAGATCGAAAACTTAAAGTAATAGAAGCATTTAGAAGTAGAAAGAAAATATATTTGAAAAAAAGACAATGCCTTGCAATTAATTAGGATTATGATAGAGTTAGTTCGACAAAGATACGAGGCATTTCGCTTAACTCGAGCCAAAGTATATTCATTTGATAACATAAAAATTTATAAATATCTTATTTCTTTGAGTGACTATTTACAAGAAATTATTTATTTCAACAAGATAAATATATAATATAAATAAATTATATTTTTTTAAATTATTTTCATCGTTATCCATACAGCGCAAACCAGTATTGTTACATTGCAGCAATATTGCAATGTTGCTACAATGTATAATAACAACAATGGTCTGTGCTGTATGGATAGTATGTGATATTAAATTTATATTTTGTTTCTATTTTAATTGAAGTAATTACATTATTTTAATCTAAATTTACATCTAATTAATATAAAACTATGGGTGAATAAAATAATTTATATTCTAATTTATATTCTAATAATTTTATTTGAAAAATAAATTCTTAAGTGTAGATTTTGTTCTTTTGAATTAAGAAAATTCTTTTTTATATATTTCTTCTCTCTTCTCTTGTAATAAAAACACTTTGTAAATACCACTGCAAGCATTTTATTAATATTAGTAAATTTTAATTAATAAATTTTTTAAAGAATATTAGCGGATGTTATTTATAGTTGATACATGCAATTTGGAAATGTTTGATATTTCTTTACAAAAACTAAATAAATTTTGTATATAGAAATATAATATGTATATTAAATAATAATAGAAATATAGTTTTAATATAAGGATAATATATAAAAGTTTTTAAATTATTTCTTGTGATAATATTTAAATTCTATAATTTTGAGAAAAATGAGCATTTTTTCTATAGAAAATAATTCTCTGTATAATGAATATTCAATAAAATAATTATTGTAGTATTATATAATAATTATTTAAGTTATATTACCAATAAAAGCTCCGTTGTTTCCAAAATATAATAATTGCATTTTTAAATATAACCTTGCTAATAATTTTAAATTAAAAAAGTGTAATATATATTATATAACAGGTAACGATACTTTGTCATACAATATCAATTGTTTTGTTTTATTCATGTAGGATAAAGAAGGGGAGAGAAATGATGAATAGAACAAAAACTAAATAAGAAAGAAAAATCTGCAGCGCAATTTTCATTAAACATGCTTCTCTGTTGACAATATATTAATCTTACATATACAAATATATGCGTTGTTTTCTATGTACAAACATACAACGTGCCACTTCACTATATTCATTTTGCACTTAATGCACTTTAATTATATATGATTCTCTCTGTTATAATAATTACATCATTTTGTAATATAATTATACCATAATAATCCTGAGACAGAGAGATGCGTAATTTTGGCGATGATTATCGCAACAATATAAATATAATAATTGTAATCAAACGCTGCTTATATCACAAATTCGTCATCATTAAGCTACACAGTTATAATACACAAAATTCTTTGTTTTTATTAGTATTTTTATAATTATTATAACTATAATAATATGTCTCGTACATATTTTTAATAATAATTATGATACAGAATTATAGAGTAACATGTCGATTAATATATATATATATATATATATATATATATATATATATATATATTATTCATTATTTGACTGTTATAAATCATTTTTGTTTCTTTTTGTATTTAAACTATATAATTTTTATTTTCTCTTTTATAGTTTCTCTCATTTTGAAAACTTTTTAAATTTCTTTGAAGTTTTGACCATACACTTTTATGATGGAAAGCTCGCGTTAAGAGATCTAGAACTAAAAATAGATATCTAATCTATAATAGCAATACAATTTAATGATTATTTAATCTCCATCATTTTAAACAGTCAGCTCATGCTCAGAAATCTATAAAAAAATAGATAGCCCCAGTCTGATATAAATAGAATAATATATTAATAATCTTTAAATTTTTCCTATTTTAAAGAGCTAATAGTCAATTCAAAGATTTATAAAAAAATAGATAGTTAATTTAATAGAGCGGAATTAGATGTAAGAATGATCGAGATACGTATTCCGCGTGTTTTTGAAAATTTCAGCGCACTCATTGTTATTATTATTGTTGTTGTTGCTGCTGCTATTATTGGCAGCTATGCTAGTGTCCTGATTAAGATCATTAATAGCGCGATTAGAGTTTATAGCAGAAAGAAGAAGCCGGGGGCCGCAGGTTCGGATTGGTCGTGCAGCAACAAGACAGTCAACTATCTGTCTTATAGTAGGCATGCAGGTTTTGTCGTATCCTGGAAAACACACGTCACATGCTCCATCAGAACTGAAAAATGCATATCAGCTGTCATCACGTCATTTTGGGTTTTAATTTAAATTGAAGATACTCGCATTTATATAGTCGCTTAATCAAAATTTATTGAAGAGTTCATGAATGAGAAGCTCAGAATATAGTTTTACGTTTTGGAATACACACAATGCGACAAATCGACTTTAAAATTATACATATAATATACTGTATACAAATTTCCCAATATATTAGTTTGCATAATTATACACATCGCGAATAGCTTAAAAATCGTAAAAAATGAAATTTTTCTTTCATGAAACTAAAACATTTTGTAAAATATTATTTTAATCAATATTGTACAGCTATCGAAAAATAACATTTCAGCGTTTAAGAGCGTTTCATAAAATTAAAAGTTTTAAAATAATATTTTTTTGTGTAGCGACTTGATTCAACCCAAAAAGACGGATTTATATATCTTGTTACAACAAAATACACAGATCACCTAAATTCGAACTTTAATAAATTGTATGTATGAGAAACAAATATCAGGGTTAAATTGCATGCATCTTTAAATTGAGGGAGGGCAAACACAACACAGAAATAAGTATTGTGAACAGAGAGAAGATCATGAAAATCTGTAAGCTATCAACAGATATCATGAAAACATCAAGCATCGAGTTTGAAATGGAGAAAAACTCATTTTTTCCTTTAAAATAAGTATCGTTATTATATATAGTTTGTCAACGATCGTGCAATCTTTTGGAATTCAACGTTAATGATTTTATTTCAACATTTAAAGGAATTCCTGGTATTAATCAAAATAAGGATTATTTATCGTTGTTGAATGTCTCAAGCAAAAAGACATAAAGTAAAAAGAGGATTCTTCGTCAAGTCAATAAATAAAACTTAATCCACATTAGCATTCTAAATACTTAGCACTAATGTAACGAGATTTAAAAAAATATTACCAAAATATTATTTAATGTAAATAAAAAGAGATATTTAGCGGGTCATAGAAGAAGGAAAAACATTGTAAAGAAGTCTTTAGGCGATCAATAACATGGCAATATTTTGAATAAGCTGATAATAACCACTAATTGGTTAATTAATAAACTACTGACCGCACTACTAATTCTGTAAGAAAATTTTTTGTTTTACATATCATGACAAGCCTGATAAGCTTGATGATACAAAAATTTCTACTAGTAAAATATAATATTTTATATGCATTAAAAGCAGCTAAAAAATATGCACGCGAAATATCTTTTCGTTATAGAGAGAAAATGTTTCGTAATAATACTTAACTGCATATATATATATATATATATATATATATATATATATATATTTATATTTATATATACTCCGCATTTGCATGCAAAAATAAATAAACATACACAAATACTGAGTAAAAAAATTGAGAAATGCATAGGAGCTTATTAACGATTATTATGCCATAATACAAATTCTTTCACAATTTCTTGGCATATGTTATTACGGTATATCTTTCACGTACTTCGCGTATAAGATGTCCCGAAAAAACGTGAAAATAGATAAATTCCTTGTAAGTTTAAAATCTATTTTTCTTTGACAAAAATATCGACACTGTTTGGCGTATATCTTCTTAGTTTTCAGTATTAGTCAAATAATGGAATTAATTTGCTGTAATATCAAAAATTAAGAAGATATCTAAAACACAGAATCGATATTTTTATCAAAGAAAAATAAATTTAAATTTGGCAAGTTACATTAAGAAACCAGTATATTAAATTATTAAATTATAAACGATAAATATATCAAAGTTTTATATATATTAAGTGTATCTCAAAATTTGAATAATTAATTAAATTCTACACCTGAAAGAACACCTGGAAGAATCCACATAAGAGAAACGACACATCTAAGAAATAATTTTTTCGCTCTGTATAAATTGAAAACAAAGCGTTATCCTTAAATCGATGTATCATTTTGTCACTTATAGCTACAATTGTTCTGTGCAATATTGACTGTAAAATATTACTAGGATTGTCTTGTGTCATATGCAAATCTTGCGTAAATCATCCAACAATTTCCCGATCGTTTATCGAGAATAACAGTTTCCATCGTTGGTCCTTTCTAGATATTGGGCTACCGATTTAAATCGTACCTTAACAATAATTATGATAAAACTATTTTGCAATAATTACATAATACTGTTACGGCGTAAATGTTTATGCAAAGCCGAGATGCCGATATAATAACATAATTACGCTTCGGCGCTATTACACTATTAATTTGACACTCATCTTTCTTTATCCTTTCGTTAAATTAATTAAATTAATTAAATATATTATACATTTATATATAAAATAAAATATATCTTTTAAAATTTCTTATATCATTATTTAATTAACAATATGTTAATTATCTAATCAATTTTAATGAACTTGTGTAATATGTCACAAAAAACGCATATATCAAATTGTATTTACTTAATTATACAAGTTGTTTCAAAAAACTATGGGTGTAAATTTAATTAGTTATTAAAACTCATAAAAAAAATCTTAATAATCTTGCAAATTCTATTAAATTGCTCTACACATTTTCCCTCTGTGTAATATATTTAAATATAAATTTATATTCTTTCTATATATTCCTTCTTTCTTTTTCTCTCTTTCTTATGTTTTTAAAGTTTTATCGGTTTCTATCAAAGTAATTACGTGCGGATACTTATGTTCAAAAACCGATTAAACTTTCATAATAGTATTTTTATCTTTTCATTACTTAATAACAGTTTTTTTATTTCTATGTCATCTTATATATATGTATTTATATATATATATATATATATATATATATATATATATATATATTGGATTCTAAATCACTACAGAAAACTTTTGCGTATCTTTTTCGTAATTATTCATTCGGTGTTTACGTAAATCAAAAAACAATTTTTTTTCCTTTATAAAGATTGTATATCATTTGATACGAGCCATTAATGCGTTCTCCGCCTCACACATAATGAATTTTTCAATTAATGTTTAATAATGTTTAACATTCAAATTGCTCAAAATATTTACCAAATCGAGCCATTTATGAGCTTTTATTCAGCCAGTTATAAGGCAGTCTCCTTCTCGCTAATGACCTTGATTCCGTGTTGCGTAAGAATCATCTTCACCGCTTCTTTATCTCGGATATTTGATTTCTCGGCCGACCCTTCAGCTTCGCTTACCTTTTCCAAATTTTCCATCGAGTTTAGATTATCCGTAGACAAATTTAAACGGTCCACGTCATCGGTCGATCTTTGCAGAGACTTGGATCTCCTTGAATCTTTTGTTATCCGCAAGTTATCAGCAGATCCAATCAGCGTCGAATCTTTTGTGGTCTTGAGCGCTTTGTCGCCCGCCTTCGGAGACATTTTCGCCAATTGAAGACTATCTACTGAAGAGTATCGTCTTTTATCTCGAGCACTCCCATCGAAATCCTCCTTCTTTCTAAATAAAGAACCTTTGCGACCGATTCTTCTGGCTCCGCTCGTCAATATGGCGATTTCGTCTTTGGGTATAAAGTATAACTCTCGTGGCTGATCCTTGATCATCGAGGAACCATGGATGAATAAGGACTGCGATTTTGGTCTTCCGGCATCTTTGATCTTTTCCTTTTCCGACAGCCTACTTCTATCGTCAGCCGATTCGGTGCCGCTCTGAAAGCCGCAGTTCTCGATCTCGAAACTATCGTCATCGTCCTGATGCTCAACGAGTTTGAAAGCGTATCTATCTATCGGCATGGAATCCTGATCAAAACTACCGTCCACCTCGCCGCAAATTCTGCAAAGTTCGCAAGGAATCTCCTGAATTTTGTCCTCGAGGTCGTCAGTGGACTCTTGGAGATTAAACGAACCGCAGATGTCGCATTCAATAGAATCGTTGTCCTCGTCGTCGTCATCAGCTAGCGAGCTACAGGTCGACCTAAGCGTGTAGAATGTCTCCTGATTCGGACTGCTCACTTCCTCTTCTGTTCGGAAGGTGATCTCATTCATGTAACAGCAGATCGAGCAGAACTCGTCCGGAATGTCGAGCTGCGAAGCACTATTGTTCGTCTTCGTCGACGGTACGCCCAGAAACACCTCCTGAATGCGTTTGATCGACTCGTAGCTCTTCGACTTTTTTGAAAATGCCTCGTCCTTCTTCGGCTTTTGCGCGGACGCTTCGTCAGACATGATCATCGAGTCTAAGCTACCCTGAAGAGGTACGTTGTAACGTCGTACCTTCCTCGTATACACATCCTTGATCTCGTTGAAGTCACGTTTCGTTCTATTGTCGGCATCTTTCGTCGTTTTTATTGTTTCTTGTCCTTGTTGCGTTTTATCGTTCAGTCTCACGATCTTTTGATCCGGAGTCTTCTTCGGACTCTTTGTGGAAGACGTTTTGGAAGAATGCTGGGAAAATTCTTCAGATCGAAAGGATTCTCGATTATCCGCAGATCGAGTTTGTTTTTTCAATTCGATGCAGTTTTCAGGACTTTTCTTGGGAATTTCCATCTTTGCTGAAGATTTCTTCGAAGAATCCTGGAAAACTGCCTCCAATTGAGAAATAACACGATCATTGATAGATCGATCGTAATTCTTCATTTCGTCGCTTCTGTAAAATATTTGGCTTTGTTTGCTCTTTTTGGGGTTCTTCGCGCTTATGGATGTCCTTGAAGACTTTTGAGAAGCTTTATCAGCTTGAGATAATTCTCGATCGTTGATAAATTTATCTTGATCTTTGAATTCGCATTCATCTTTGTCGGTTTGAATCTCTCCGACTTTTTTAGGATTTTTTATAGAAGCTGATTTTGAAGAACTTTGGAAGACTTTTTCTGCGCGAGATGTTTCTCGAACATTAATGGATCTATCTCGATCTTTGAATTCGCGCTCGCCTTCATCAACTTGAGATTCTGCGATTTTTTTAGGACTTTTAACCTTTACGGAAGCCGATCTTGAAGAGCCTTGGAAGACTTTTTCTGCACGAGAAGACTCTTGATTCTCAAAAATTTTATCTTTCTTTTCAACATCTATATCGTAAATTTGTTCCTCCTTGATTCTTTCGGAACTCTTCGTCTTTGTGGAAGAACTTTGCAATTCTTCAGATTGAACCGCCTCTGGTTCATCAATGAATGTATATTGTTCCTTAAATTCAAAATCACGAATCTGATCTACCCTGACCTTTCTTGGACTCTTGCGCGAGTTTACTATCGATTTGAGATATTTTCCGTCTATCTCGAGACTTGAGTCGCAAGATGTAGTTCGTCTTTCCGAAGAATGCGTATCAAACTCATCCATTCTGCTTACTTGATCAATTTCTCGCGAGATCTGTGATACTTCTTCGGATTGTTCTCTGTCTTCAACGTCGACCTCCTTTTCTTTCGCTTCCATCTCAGTTTGAGACCATTCCACGACAAATTTTGATTGGTCTAGTTCTTTGGCAGATTTTTTACGATTATCAATCTCTTCGGTCGTGAAATAGTCAGATCCTTTTTCGTGACTCTCGTGAATCATTGCGCTGACTAATACTTGACTGCTTTGAATATTATTTTCTTTGGCATTAGTCTTGTTATCGCTTACAAATTCGTCTAGCTTATCCTCTCTTTGGTCGTTGCATTTCATCAAACTTGATCTGGCAATATATACAGATTCTTTTTCCTCTTCATCTTCATCGTTGAAACCATATTGATTTAATCGATAATCTTCCTTATCTACGCTGAAATCGGAGAGAGCGCACTCATGACGACCATCTAATGATGCAGAGATGTTTAGTGAAGAAGTGGTTGCTTTAGTTTCTAGATGTCCGACTTTATCCAATTCAAGATTAGCTATTTCCTTCGCGGAAATAATTTCAATATTCTTCCTTTCAGAATTAAGTCTACTTAATTCTGTATCATTTTTACCTACCTTATCCAGCTGTAAATTTTCCTTGGACTTATTTCTTTCCTCGTCGAGCTTACTTTTGAGCTCGTTCGTAAGTTTTTCTATCATTAACTTATGATCTTCCTGTAATCTAACGATACTATGATTGGAATGAACAGGCTGAACCTTCACAACATCATCATTAGCGTCAATGAAATCTAATTCTACATCGACTATTTCTTTCTTAGAATTAATTTTTTTGGTACCAATATCAACTTTTTCCTTCGCAACACTTTTAACCGTCATCTCGGGACTCTTTTCCAATTTAATTTTGCTAATACTAGATCGGTCCGCATCTATTCTATCACTGATCGCATCTACTATCGGTTTTTCCTTCGGGGCAAGAGTGATCTTATGATCTAATCCTAGTTCTACATCGATTATTTCTTTTTCAGAAGTTATTTTTCGATCAATTTTAATTTTATCATCCGCAGTGCTTTCTCTTGTGGGCCAACAACATTCTCCCAGTCGAAGTTCGCTAGAACTCGGCTGGCTAGGTTGAATCTTCATTATTATTTCGCGATCGTTATTCGAACCTAAATCTACAACAGCAATTTCCGTCTTGGATCTCAAATCTGACACTTCTCTCTGTCCAATCTCAATTTTATCCTTACCTATACTTTCTATTAATAATTTACAATCTTCTATTGACGTTGGTTCATTAGAACTCAACTGGCTAGCCTGAATCTGCATTATTATTTCATTCGAACCTAAATTTGCAGCATCAGATTTCAGATCTGACCCTTCTTTTTCTTTATCTCTCGCGACACTATTTATTCTCGGCTTATAGCCCTCTTCTAACGAAGAACCAGACTGAAACTTCGCCGTCGGTTCGTCAAGCGGACCTACCTCGTCTATAATTCGCATGACGCCGGTTTCGCTGGCGATGATCTGTTTCGCCTGACCGGGATACGCGGCTCTAGCTACATGCTTGACGTTACCGTTGTCGACGTTGTTGCTGATCGCATTTAAGATGTGTTCGCGAATCTCGTCGAGCCCGCCACCACTGCCCGTATTCTGCAGATTTTTGCGCAGCACCACCGCGTCCGGCACGTCGATGGACGCGGCAATCTCAATCGGGCTCGGCGAGTCCATAGTCACATCGCTGGGTGACGGCGTTAGGAACGCGGTTAGATATCGGGGATCTATGTGCAGGTAATTGTTCGCATTCGGTGACGGCAGTTCCAACTTACTTTGATGTCCAATCGGCAGCGGCAGCGTGAAAAACACGACAATTTTTTTTAGAGGATATTCAGTTTTTTTAATCGCACTTTAGTATAATACAATTCAGCAGCGCAAACTCGTTACGATCTCATCACGTTTCTTTACTCGCTTTAATTATGAATTATTAAAAATTATTGCATGTAAAATATCAAATCATATATCAATTAATTTTCAAATCTTCGTGGAAACAAAATATATATGCATCATTAGAAAAATGTAATAATATTTTTGAATTTTTTATAATCTAATATATTATTCAATAATTTAATAGAAATTAATGAATTTATTAATAATGATATGTATTTCAATTTCAATTAAAAAGTTTATTTATATATCTACTATTTTAGCTTTACTTATCGTATCCTTATTGCAATAAATGGAATGGATAAGGTCGTAACAATTTTACGCGATTACTGAGCTGTTTCTTCAAAATTCGATTCACTGACTTATCTTTAAAATCTTAATTTAAAATGAAACAAACAAACCTCTATACTTTTATCTTCATTGCCAATAAAATCTTAAATATTATTTCAAAAAATGTAATCGCAATAATTTTAATTTTTTCCCAGTCAGTGAATAGAATTATTTAAAGTTATTTAATATCAGTCTTAATAGTAACTTAATTATGATGTTGTCAACTCTCAATATCATCTATCAATATCATCTCTTAATATCAGATATCATAAACCCTTCATAAAAAATTTATTGAGATTTAAAGATGTAAAAATAAATTTTAATTAATTGCTTTATAGATAAGCTTGTATATATTTTTCATTGTTAATATAATAGCAATGTTTTTTAATATTATGCAATTTAGAAGATTTCATATTGAAAAGAGGTGACATATATATATTTCTAACATTATCTTAAAAATATGCAAAAAATAATCTTACACTCTCTCTCTAATTGAGAGAAAAGAAAACTCATATATACACCCATACAGAATTTAAATAAATTAAAAATGCATATTCAAACAAAATTCTTAAATTGTAATAAACAGAACATAATTCTTTACAAAATATTATACATTTGAATTAAATATAGTAAACAAAATATTAATTCTTCTTAAATATTGTGCGTTTTGATGAAAGATAGGCAAGAAGACTAGATTAAGAAATATGATATAACGGAATATCGTACATCGGCTTTAAATTTAGTAATATATGTGGCTATATATACATATATTGTCTTTTTAAGTATTTGATCTTATACAATCGAAATTGCTCTATAATTGTTGCCATAATATAAAAAAGATATAACATTTTCATAGATGCACATTGATTCAGAATCAAGAAATGAAATTCTAAATAAAAAGCAATATAATTAAAAATCGGCATCTACTTAATTATCTTATTTAATTAAATAATATAATTTTTCACAAACCTAGTTTAGCTAGATTTTTTGAAGAATTTCATAATTATTTATAGTTTTTTATTTTCTATCCATACACTTTTATATATTTTAATTTTCAATTAAATTTTTAAATTAAATTAATATATCATAATTTTATGTTTTAATTATGTGACCTGCACCTTTAATCACTTTTTCATTAGATTATTAAAATCTTTGCTATTGTGCATAATGTTATTACATCTTTTTATATCATTGGCAAATTTTATTGTTACAAAAATAATATATTATCTTCTTTACAAAATGTGTAAAAAATTATGTGTGACAATATAAGCCACAAATAATATTTACAAAACCTACATATATATATATGTATATTATTTGCTAAAATATCACAAAACCTATTTTCATTTTGCTTGAAAAAGTGCAAAAATCTAAACAGGATATTCGAAACTCACATTGTTGTATTTGGCGCTCTTGCATCGTAAATTTCATGCTTGTAAATGTAATCAATGACAGAGTCTTGCAGCAGATACCTGATGCTCTGACTGCGTTTCAGAGCTCGCCTAATTCTCGTCGAACTGACTTCATTTGGTATCCATTCAGTTACAATGCAAATATTGTGCTGAAAATGAAAAATAAATCGAAAAAATTAATTTTGCAATAGTTGGAAATAAATTCATGGAAATATCTAAGATTGCTTATAAAGATTAACTTTATACATAATAGTTGTAAGTACTAGTATTAACCAGTAATTATCAGTATTATTTTTTCAATAATTTCAAGAGGATCTCTTTCTTTCATATAATCTAATAATTATATTTGTTAACAAAATTTATTTAAATTCAAAGTTTGTTTGTCCAAATTAATGTTTTAGAGTTCCGGACATTTACTTAGAATATGCCAAATATTTTATAAGGTAATCTATTAACTCTTCCTAACAAAATTTTTTCACAATACAATTTATTGTTTCCAATACTTGCAAAATAGATATCATAAACAATAAAAAATAATTTTTTTTTTCGTGTATTATACTATAAAAATAATATAATAATGTGATATGCTATAAAGTGCAAGCAAATATAATTTAATAAGAACCTTTAGTTAAATAAATATAATAAATTATATTTACCATATGTTTGGAGAGAATATCTGAGTCATAGATAAATTTGTTCGGATTGCAACCTTCTCTAGTAATAACCACAAGACCATGCTCACCAACAATAGCATCAATCTGCAACGAAAAAATCAATTAATTTTTTGTTTTGATTTTCATTATTTTATTCGAACTTTCGTGAAATAACTTGCAATTATTAATAATTTAAAAAATTTATTTCTAAATTATAAATTTGATCAGTTATAGAAAATAAAATGAAATTAAAATCTCATTTAAAAAAAAAATGAACTTCATACATCAATAAACATCCATTTCCAAAGCAATTATTTCTGATACATTTTGTATATAACTCACATCTTCTTCAAGCCAAAGTCCACAAATACCAAAACTTTCCAGAAGATCTGCACCACATAGTAATTTAATTTGTATTGGTGTATTATCTGAACTGTTTTTAACATTTTCTGGAATCCATTCTGTGTCATCCATCTGCATGTGATGTTTGATATCATTGGAATTGCATAGCATAGAATTGAGCAGATTTTGGTGATGTTGCAAGGACAAGCGAGTCTTGGTCCAACAGTTCTGTCTAGTTTCCCATGTACTCAGTCGAATCCAATCACTATTCTGCAATGCTAATCGCAACATTTCGCATCTATGTGTTGCACTGGCTAGTTCCTTCTTGGCATATGCATCATTCACTGGAGAAATCACTCCACCAACAACGATATGTGTTCCCATTCGATGTAAATGATCTCGAGCAATTTCTGAAATATATAATGTATATATAAATAAAAAAACTGTACATGTTCTATATTAATTTTATATATATTTATATATATATATATATATATATATATATGTATGTATGTATGTATATATGTATAATATAATGTATAAATATAGAATTGAAAATTTATACTGCATATTTACTATATATTTGTTTATTTATAATTAGTCATGTTTTCAGTATTTCCAATCAGGTAATGGAGAAAAAAATTGAAAGAAAATATAAAGAAAGATCGCATTACGCGAACGTGTTGACAATTCGTACGCGTGACATCGACGTGACGTCACGCGCGATGGTGGGACATGACGCGACATTCACTGTTCAATACAAACGGCGCTATTCGAATAAAATGTCAACGAATGGATATATACGTACCGAACATTCGCAGATGCATATTTGTCGGTGGATTATAGCTGCCGCACGACATCAGAATTACACGCGTCGGCGCCATTTTGCGCACTTGTAACTCGAGATAGCATCGACGATTGACTGCACCTCCTTCGCCGTTGAATCGACCCGAGATTCTGCCAAAGCCGAAGCCAAACCTCTCACGATCACGACAGCACGTCACGAGGTCGGAACGCAACCTACTGACCGCGTTCGCGACGTGCGCATGCGCATTGCGCGTCGAACGCCGCCATGCCATCTCAAAGGTCGTCACTGACCAATAACAAGTCGGCATGAGCGCGCCATCTAACGCGAATTGGAGATTTTGCAATAACCAATGAAAACGCGCGCTTTTTAGAGATATTAACTAATGACTCTTATCCCTAAGAAATAAATTTTTCTATTGGATGTAGTACGCGCTTGCAGCCGAGAGTGCTTCTTCATATGAAATTAGATATGAATATTGATTCATTTTAAAAATGTGTTTCTATTTCTACCGCTTAATGCGACGTAATTTTTTGGCAGAGAAAAAACTGAGAGTTATGGCTTTTACATATAAAATAACGGTAAGCGATACGATTAATCAATTATTATATTTGCTACAAATTTTTTTTCGAGAAAAATTAATTGATTATCGCGTAAGGCATGCTTTCTCAGTTTCTCTGATCGGAATAATCTTAAACTTCTTTGTAATCAACGATTGATACAATTTATAAATTTTAAATCTCATAGATTCCTTTATTGATTTATTTTTAAAGTAATTCATGTAGTAATATACTTATTTCTTTTTCAAATTTTCTATAACAAATTATATTTCTAAAATTATTATAAACTTTCTTTAAACTCTCATGAGTGTATTTCATAAAAAGTAATGTATATTTTTATTAAAGAATCATGTCGTACTTAGAAACGCGTGTTTCTGATCGTAAATAGATATTCAATAATTTTATAAATAAATTTTCAATAATTTTATAAGTTCCTGCAATATTTTTACTTTATAGTAATATTGTATAAAATTCAGACGTTTAGAATTCGATTATTTCTCTCAACATTGCAATAGTTAATTTTTTTCTTATTCTCGAACAACTATCTTAATATCTATATTTCCTTATTCTACAGAGATGAGAAGAGGGATTGGTTCAGTAATACACAAATCTAACTTTATTCACATTTTTTTTTGTTGTTTTCTTTTCCGCTGAATCATCGAAGAAATGATCTTGAGAGAACAGAACCTCTGCGATACGAATAGCAATTACAAGTAAATATGTACAATAATATATAATAAATGATGGTTGCCCTTCTTTTTTTCTTTCTCTTCCTCAACAGTCGTCTTACTTCGCTCAACGACAGTCAACCAATTAGCATATTTTAACCGTAATAATTCGCAATAATCAATCTAATCTCTCTCACGTATCCATCTCCATCTAAGCATTAACTACTATCGATCATCGAATATCGCGACAGTATCGACGAATTGACAGAAATGCTTTCTTAATTAAATCCATCCATCAAATCATGTTCAAATCACTGATCGTACTCTCTTCGCTTCATTTCGGAATCATCGCACAAAATTCACGCAAGCAACTTCAATCGCGATGCAAGATGTTTAAGTATTCGTTAAGAGATGTTATAATCTTATATTTTTATTCTTATATTTTTTTTTCTTCCTTTTACATTCTGTGACTCTAAACTAACGATTTTCAGAATGCGAACATTTTGCATCGCTTTCAATATTCTCGTTTTATCGTTAACTTCATTTATTGCGACCATCGTGTTGCGCTCTATAATTGTATTTTTGCTTCCGCTTAAGCTTCTCCGTTTTTTCATAAAACTTTCTCGCAGATCTTAGATATATTTCATCGTCTAAAACCGTACACTCACACACTTGCACATTCGTTTAAATATTACATTATAACATTATATTCTCTCATCTGTGTCTTTCGAATTTCTCTCTCTCTTTTTATTTCTCTCTTTCACTCTCTCATTCACTCTCATCGACTTTAATTGTTCGCAATTCATGTAAAATGAAATGGATTATTTGTATATCAAATAACCAGATTTTGCTTTTCCACATTTATATATTAATTTAGACAAATTAAATTGTTATATTTGTGAATTTGAATAAAACTCAAAATGAATCTCGTAAAGTGACAGCTCTATATATATAATTTAAAATATGCAGTTGACTATTTTTTATATGTATTAGGACATTATATAAACATTTGATCGTCGATTTGATCTCTAATAAATATTATATTGTCATTTCTTGATTATTTTGTTTGAATTAATTTTTATCTTATTTTTTCTGCTTTTCTTTGCTCTGGTATATTGATTGTTATATATTTATATGTATTAAAAAAAATAAAAAATAATTCATATAAAATAATTCCAAAACTATAATATAATATTTATTAAAAGACGATCTCATTAAGATTAAGATGATCTTTATTTTAATATCTGTCTTTTCTTATATTGATAAAAAAATTAGATAATTTCTTTATAGCCTGAAACACAATAATGGAATTTTATTTCTTTTATTGTTCATAAAGTTGGAAAATTGAACTTTTTCTCAAAAAAGTTATCAAAAGCAAAATACAGAAATATTTTAATCACTCCAATGCCAATTATACAGTTATTCCATTTCATTCTACTTTAAAGAATCAATGGACACGCTTTGAGATGCAAATTTTAGATTTTCAGGCAAACATCTGACACATATCACTGGACGACATGACGTTGTTAAACTGTCATTAATCCGAGCTAAGGAAAATAACCGACGAGTATATAGTTCATCCTACTTGTTACAATTCGTCTCTTTTTTTCTTTTTTTTGCTTTTGCTTTGCTGCTAGCTTGCTTATTAAAGTGATCTTGTCGTCGATTTATTTACTTTTCTGTTGTTTAGATCATCTGTTTTAATAATGCTCGCCAATTTTTGCGCGTAATCATAAAATCCCTGGATATTCAAATCCTGAAATACCTATCTTTCTATTCTAAATCCATATCCTCCGATATTCTTGAGTCTTTGAGACTTTTCCTCTAAATCTATTTTACTCTAAATTCATACTTTTGAATCTTTGAAAATTCTTTGATCCATTTGTTGAATTAAGACCTTCAACGTTTATGACCTCTTATCATCCTACATGGATTTTAAAGATTTCAAAGGAAATCAGAATCAAGATTATCGGGATTCTCCTCTGGGCTGTCAATATATCAATTATTTAAATCCTGAAAAGATTTAAATAAAACATTCTTACATTTTTGTATTTTAAAATGTTCGGATTTCTTAATCCAAAAAATTCTAGATCCTAAACTAAAACTTTGCGAAGAGATAATTATAGGCGAAGGCGATAAATTTTCCCTATCGCTTTATCCTTTAAACATTTTCTTCGCTAGAAATCTTTGAATCTGTAGATCTTTCAATCATCGAAATCTGAGGATCTTTGAATCTTGGAAATTAGAAATTGCCACGCAAAAATTGACGAAACTTCGCAACAACCCTCAACATAGTTTCTCGCTTAACGAGAATATACTCACTGCATCTCATTATTATCACTTTTCCTTTGTTTATTACTATCCATTATTATCATCGCCTTCATACTATTATTTTGCCCTTCCTCTCTTTTATCACGCCAAATTTGCTCGAAGATCATCCTCCCATCGTCTTGTATTTCATGGAGAGCTGAGAGAATGGGTGAGAATCCTCATTTTCCTGTGTGGGACTTGCGTGACTCAACAACGACCGAGAAAAGGACCGCACTTTTCGTCTGAAGGAGTATCGCCACGCAAAATTCGCCTTCCTCTCCCCACTCTCTCGTCTCTTTTTCTCACTTTATCTTTTCTCATTAGCGTGTTTCTATATTATTACTTCTATTAAATAGTTGCTTCTTCTAACTTGCTTCATACTCTTTATTTTCCTTTTATAAGAACATCGCTTTTCTCACGTACAGGGATTAACTATCGCGCCCACAAAAATGTTGATACATCGATAGCTTTTTCTAAGTTTTCCCTAATTTATTATTTTTTATTTAGTCCATTCTTTACAAGTACATCACTTCAATGTACAAGGTAATACATAAACACTCAATTATATTAAGTATCATATATAACCATTGTTTTTTTTCTTAATGTTGAGACACCAATAGCTTGTCATTATAAATAACTGGAAAAATGAGCTGTTCGGGGATACTCAATTTAAAAAATGCTAATAAAGGATAAAACCTTGCAAAATTTCCGTTGCAATAATAATTTTTTCCTTGAATGGTATCCACAAAGGGAAACTTTAAAGGAGGACGATCTTCGAGGTGTAATCGAAAACCGATCTCGGTTTTCAAGGATTTACGAGAAATCTGTCGCCACACTCATTTCTTCGGTGTGAGTATGTCTATCCTCCATCCTTTAATTATCTAAACAATGAAAGCGACAAAACGTCGAACAATGAAAAAGATGTCCCCAAGCGACACTCCAAAGGATTGATCGAAATTAAATTCAAATTTAATTCGCATACTGTCTCAAAGTAAAATTGAAATTTAAATCAGAATTGTATTAATCGAGAAATTAAACTCGAATTTAATATATATATATAATTTATATTTTACGATTTCATACATCTTTACAATAATCAAAATTAAATCAAAATGTAAATATTTTCAAAATTAACATGTACATATATCTATGTATTATCTATCCGTGATTTAAAAAATCTTATATATGTGTAAATTATGGGCTAAAGTAGAAAAAAATCCGAATTTAATTCACGATTGTACAAATCGCGATTAAATTCTCAAATTAAACAATCGAACTAAAATTAAAATCTTACTTGATTAATAGAAAATTAAATTTAAATTTATTTCGTATCCCGCTAAAAATCGCATCAACTAAGTTTTACCTACATCCTTTAAATCCTTATTACGAGTACTGTAATAGTAGTGTAGTAGTAGTAGTAGTAGTAGTAGTAGTAGTAGTAGTAGTAGTAGTAATAGTAGTAGTAGTAGTAGTAGTTGTAGTAATAGCAGCGATAATAGTAATAGTTATAGTAGTAATAGTAGTAATAATAATAGTAGTATTAATAGTAGGTTGTCCTTTTTTTTATTCCTTTTTCTGCTTAAGCATCTTTTTTTTTAATCCTTTAGTTTTTCTGATTTCTGATAATCTAATAGACATCTAAAAATAACACCTATTTTTTGTTTTCATTATTATTTGTATTTTATCCTCGGTCTCTCCTCTGCTTTCCTCTTTTTCAAGCAAGCGTTACTTAAGGGACTCCTTTTGTAAATTTTATTCTGCGCTCGAAGACCTCCTCGATGTTAACATTTTAATTAAAAAAGAAATGTAAAATTTCCGCAGAATTCAAACAATTATTGAAATTAACAGATAATGATAGACAAACCTCAGAGTCTCGATATTGACTGGTATTGGTTTAACGATTGATGATGAATAAGTATTGATTTATAATCATCAGTATAATCGGCTTTAATATTATTTAATATCAAATCCGATAAACAATATGTAAAATTATCGAGATCGATTATTAATCGATCATTAATCAATATTATTTGTTAACAACTGCAAGATATATAGAGATATTAATCAATATCAATTAACAGATGATATCATAAAATATTGTTCACTGAAGCTTTCGTGATAGATTTTATAACTTTAATTAATATTAATTAACATTGTTATTGTCGATTAAGTCAGCCGAATTATTTTTTTATTTGTCGCCTAATTTGCATTAAATAATTTTAAAAGTAATAACTTCCACAAATTTAATTTCTTGAGCATGAGACGAATTTGAATTATAACTAATAATTAAATTTTAACTTATCAAATAATTAATGATACAAGCAAATCTTAATAATATCATTGAATTCGCGAATATATCAATTAAATATATATTTTCTTATTATTTAAAATTTAAATTAAATTCATACATCATTTTTCGTCATTTGTTTTGTTTTCAATACCGTGTCAATATTTATTGCTGCTTTTACGATCATTTTCTTTTTTTCTCTCTGATTTTTGTTTCTTTCTAATTTTTCTTCCTCTAGTTTGTTAGTCTCATCTCCTTTTCTTTCTTTCTCTTCTTTATATTTATCCTCTCTTTCGATTTCTTTGATTTTAATATTGATGAATTTTTCGAATAAAGAAAGAAATAGTGATATGAAATGAATAATTACCGAGTTTTTCGTGAAAAAAAAAATAATATATATATATAACTAATTATTTCAATTAATTTAATTAAACTATATAATTATATATATCGAAAAATTCGACAATTATTTTTAATCAAAACAATGTAATTCTTTTTCATCTCTTCCTTTTTTTTCTTTTTTTCCCTCTTTTTACCTTTCTTGCTTTCATTTATTTCCTTCCCTGATTTCCTCATCCACCTTTTCTCGCCTCTCTTTATCTTCTTCTTTGTTTTTAGCTTCTATTTTTTCTCTTTTCTTTCCTTGTTTTTCTCTTCTGTACACCTTTTCGTTTTCTCTTATAATACACAGAAAAATATTGTCTATACTAAATTAAAGACATCATTCAAAACCAAGTTTAATAAGTGAAATTAAGTATCAGCAAGTGATCACAATATAAATGTTTTAATGCTCTATTTACCGTATCTATATTCACTTATTTCTTATTACAGTTGTAAATTTATATTTTATAATTTATATTTTTTTAAATTTAAATCATATAAAATATTTATAATACAAACGCTTGCGGTGAATTTGAGAGAGAGCATTATTATATTAAATTAACTCATATATCTCTTCCTTGTCACAGTTATTTTTAAATTATGTATACAGAATGTCCAACTATTTCAGGGACGAATATGAATTTAGAAATAATACAAATAATTATCTGAAAAATTAGATTAAGTTAAATTAGTAAATGTCTCAGAATTTAATAAAAAATAGCGACAAAGAAAATTCGTCTTCTTGCTCAAATTTTTTAAAAATTTAATTTTTGAAATTTGTTAGTTATCGCATGTCGTTACATTTTTCTATAAAATTTTGTTCACTTTAAATAACATTGATTTTCATATTTTTGAAAACAGAGGATCGAAGATATTTTTTTCTTGATAGGCAAAGTATAATATATCAAATGTTCATCATGGGTGTTTCTATTAAAGCTGTAATTTTATCTTGAACTTTACTCGAGAAATATGAGACAAATCTTCTGCATCAACTTAACTTTTTTATCAAGTATTTTGTAAATGTTAAAAACTAAAAATATCGAATTTGTATATTTTTATGACGTTTTCATCTTTAGAGAGATTAGCATATCTTCTTAGTAATTTATTATAACTATTTACTTTTATTGTTACAACCGTTTATTATTCCAATTTATTACATCCTAGAAAACAGATTTTTTTAATCTCTCTAGTTTCTCAATTACATATTGAATATTTATACTTTTCGGCAAATTCAAAGAAAGACAACGTGTTCAATTTGACGATGTTTGACTTAAAATTACATTCATTTCCTCAGTTCTTTCTAACAATTTTAGCATATTACGAAAAAGTTTCCCATAATTATACTATTTTCTTGTTAGATATTTCGTATGATTTTTTTTTCATTTGGAAAAATCATGTAGCAAATACACTATATGTATATATGTATATATATATATATATATATATATATATATATATATATAATCCACAATTATAATATAAATAAATTAACTAAAGATATATATAATTATTTTTATTTTATAAAAACTTCTCAGATTAAGATTCATTTAAATAGATCGAATATATTATATTTGAAAATTATACATATTAAAAAATTTAAAGAAAAGATTTACTAAATCCATATAAAATTTATCAGAAAATAATTTATAATAACATAATTTTAATGAACATAATTTTAATGAATAAGTAAATAAGAATTTTTGAAACAGTTAAAACAATATATTTAATGTTTAAACTAGATCTTTAAAAAAAATTAAAAGATAATTATTTATTATGATACATATATATATAAAATTTCTTTATTTGTAATAAAATTTGTATTCCGTTTATTATAAAACTGAGTTAAAATAAAGACGATTTTTTATGCATGTTGAAAAAAATTTTTTTTAAATTTTTGTTTTAATTAATTGATTTGCTTCTTTAAAATTCTACGCAGAGGTCTCGTTTATTTTTGCGCCTATTATTTTTTTTGGAGGGGGGGAGGAGATTTTACAGTTTTTTGTAGTCATTAGGTTTTTTGTTGGTTCTTGACGTGATTCCCTCATTTTTGTTCTACGCGTATTTTTTCGTTTTTTTTTATTTTTTGAAGAACTTTTTATCGTTCTGGCGTACGAAGATCAACGGCAATTCAGTATAGATCATTTTTATTTCAAGTTGCTCCTTTAATTAATTAATAATCATTAATTAATTGAATTAGATAAACGACAAACATTATTTTCGGAAAAAATTGAAATCAATAAAATCAATCTATAGATTATGATTCCTGATTCCTTAGTGCAATCATATTGAATTACGACATCAAAATGAAAAATCATGTGAATATCAAACGCGTAGAGATGGTATACAAAAACACTAATTTATTTCGGCGCATTATGCAAGCAAAAAATTCACATTTATCATTTCTATTATCGTAATCCAATATTACTATAAAGAAACAAGAATCCTAATAATTTTTTTTTTCAAAATAGCACGGAAGCGCTCAAATCAATATAATTTCTAATATTGTCAAAAATATATGATACATTCAACTGAAACATAGATTGATATTTTTTTATGGAATAACTATCTTATAGTCTACGTTTCAGTTGAACATATCTAATATTCCATTCAACTCTTAGAAGAAAATCTCTCAAATTTCGTTGAAATAAATTTAGAAAAAATAAAAAATATTCTGTTTACAGTTTCTATGTAAAAGAAAAAAACATTAAAATTCCAGATTTATGTGTGCTAAAAGATAAAGTCATAGATCATACAATTGCGGCCAAAGCCCGCCATTTATAAATGTAATGTGTTCGCCGCGATGGATTCGTGCAACAACCAATATGATTGCGATTTAGTTATAGACGATTGTTGATACAACAATCAATATATGATTCAATATTAAAAATCGCAGCGTGCCTCGCTGAAAATATTTCACTTGGCTTGGTCGCTTTTTCGGCGGGATTTGACCTTGTCCTTTGATCTTTTATGAACCTTTATCATCTTCGCAATCTCATTCCCTGTCTTTCTTTTATTGGCTACTGCCTTGTTTTTTTGTCCATGTGTTTGTGTTTTTTTATGTCCTTCATCTATATTAACCTGACACACAGTTAACCCTTTAACTTACACACACACACACACACAGTTTAAAGTTAAACTCTTAAGTTAAATCTATAAGTTAACTAATCTTAGAATTCTTCTTTAGAATTAAAAATATTTTAATTACTTCGGTTATTAATTTTTTTTGTATTCTGAAATTATAAATTAAAATTTAGCATAAATGTTTTAAGAACAAAACTATTTCTTATATAACTTTAAGTTTAAGATTACACAAAATTTGTTTTAATATTTTAAATATTATAGCTATTAAAAAAATTCACAAAAAAAATAAATATTTATATTTATCTACCAAAATTTTAAATATTCAATTTCTTAAAAATTAGAACAGAAAATAATCAAAAATTTTTACAAAATCTCTATTTCTAAAAATTTTAAATTCATAAATTGGAAATTATAATTTTTAAAACATATTTAAATCAATTTTTAGATTAAAAAAAAATATATATATATATATATATATATATATATATATATATGTATATATAGCCATATTTTAAAATCAAAAATTTTAAATCTATTTAATTGAAAATCCAGAAATCTCTAAAAGGAAGAATTAGAAATCTGAAATATATTATAAATTTAAATTATAAAATTTTTTTGTACAATTAATATGTATAAATGTTCAATTTGTTTATTAATTTATATCATTATGAAATTATTTACAAATATTTACTTATTATATAATATTGCTCGGAATATAAAAAGAAAACAATAATTGAGAAAATTAAATTATTTTCACGATCTGGAATTTCTTAAAAAATTTTTTACTTAAAAAACAAAATTTCTTAATTGATATATTTTTCAATTTTATGTATGTGTTAAAGAGTTTTTAAATTTTAATTCTAAATAAATTAAATTTAATTCAAAGTTTTTAATGTTTAACACTTAATTTCTCCAGAATATATTTTCGTTTTATCATAATTAATTTTACTATATAATATTAATAATATTAATACTGTATCTTAATAAAATATCATGATAATAAATGTTTAAAATAAACTAAATAGAAATAAAAGAAACATATAGAAACACATATAAAAATAAATCGAAAAATGAAATAAAAATAAAAATAATATCGAAAGATATTTTTAAAATATGTGTTTGTATACAAGAAATCTCATAGAGCATAGTATTAATTTGTCATAGAATTTTTTTTCATAAAAACAAATAAACGTTTTATAATAAAAAATATGTTATAAATATGTTGTAAATATCAATATCTGTAAATATCTTTTTCTTGTGAATTGCAAAAATTCTGTTTGGTATATTTCGCTAATTTCAATCATTTTGAATAGCTATAATTTATCCTTGCACTTTAATGATTCTCCGGCCGATTTATATATCTCAAACATATGAAGGAAAGTTAAAGGGTTAACTAACGGCACATGCTCTGCGAGGGAATATTTTCCGAAATATGCTCATAAAAAAGTTCGCTTCCAGCTTACAATTTAACGTCGGTCTTCAGAGATCATCCATTACATTTGGTAATCAGTCTATCCATTAACGCATATTATCCAAAGCCGATCTTACAAAAGACAGAATCTTATCGTACGAATTTTTGCCCTTTAAGAGAATTCCCGACTTTCAATATTTTTTTAGATTAGGCATCGAAATCGTTATAATTTCGTTGAGTTCTTACAATATTTCGTGCCATAGTCTGCCACATGCTTGTGTTTCACACACACATATCTGAATCAAAATAATATAATATTCTCCAACTTTCTTCTTAGATAATAATAATTTTTATATTTCTTAATATAAAAAAACATAGAGAAAAGTTATTCAAAGATATTATCTTTATTAAATTGGAAAAGAATATATATATATCAATTATTATGTCATTCACGTCACAATAAGTTTCTCGTACGCTCCTACTCGATATATGAACTCAGCGACATTGTATCGCTTTCGATCCACTATCTAGTTTATTTGTTTCTAAATCATTCAATGATCTAGGAATAGTCAAAGATCATTCTCGTGAAAAAGAAACGCATCACATAAAAAGGTAACAGCCCCGAGAACACCCCTTGAGGGATTTGCGGAATTTGTACTCTTCGAATGTGTATTAGAGTGTCCCTTATTATTTCAATTGCATTCACACAGCAGCCTATATATTATTTCTTTTATAATAACAAGTCTCTTAAATTTTAAGACAATTTTTTTATAGAATCATTATCTTTGATAATATTTATCTCCTCAATTTTTTATCTTATAATTTTTTTAGTTATTTTTTCATTTCTTTTGTTCATAACTTTCTTATTTTTGTTTTTTAATCCTTGTTTCTTTTTAGAACAAGATTAATAAAATGCGTTATAAATTCTGCAAAAAGAGCAAAAATCACTCAGGACTTTTCCTATTTATTATCTATAAATAAGGGACACTCTATGTGTTTATATATATATATATATATATATATATATATATATATATATATGTATAATGAAACATCACTTACGCCATATTATAATTATCAGTTTACTTTTTTTGCTTTTTATACTTTGCTTTGCTCACTTAATTACAGAATAATAATGGCTTAACATATATGTATATGTATGTGTGTGTGTGTGTGTGTGTGTGTCTGTGTGTTCACTTGTATCTGTGTAAATCTGCATTGTAGTCTATTAATAAATCGCAATTCATTATTCATCGAGAAATCAGCCGTTTGTCTTTCTTTGTCTTCTTTTCTCTTCATTCTCTAAATACATTTTCCCTTCTCTCATATCCTTCTATATTACGCGATGTCGATTTTTTTGCAGATTTTTACTTCTTCTTAAAAACGTGTCGACGGCGCAGGGATTGTTTCTTTAGTAAGTTTACTTAATGAACTATTTGTATGTTTACTTAAATATCATTGAATGGAAGAAATTCACAATTTAGTTTGGAAAATGACTTAATGGTTTACCGAATAATTTCATATAATTTTTTAAAGTTAATTCTAATTTTTTTATACACAATTTTATATTATAAAAATAATTTCATATTTTATGATCTTAACATATTATAATTAATTCCAAATACTGCATATATATAATTTGAATTTTAAATTAAATGTACAATTTTACGAATATAAATTTGTAGAATAATTTTATTATATAATCTATCTCTGATATATGTATTTATATATATTACAAATTATTTTAATAAATAATTTTGTCGTTTTGAGTTAAACAAATTGCTTTATAAATACTTCCAAAAATTTTTCGACTAATTTCGTAATAAATTTTTATTAAGAAAAATTTCTATATTAATTTTAATAAAACTATAAATTTTGGCTTTTTAGAAATTGGCTTTATAAAATGATATTATAATTAAAATTAGTATTATAATTTTAACTAATTACTTTGAAATAATTTTATAAATTTCTATATATTTAGTTTATTTTTATTCCATTTCCTCTCTTTCTCTCTCTCTCTCTCTCTCTTTATATTTTTTAAACCAAATTAAAAATTTATTACGATATTAATTGAAAAATTGAGAATTATTTATGAATCAATCTCTATAATTTAAAATAACAAAATTAATTAATTAATTAATTAACTCTTCAAAATATATTTCTAAGAATAAATTTTTAATTTTGTCAAATATTGTGAAAACTAAATCGAAAAAACGCATGTTTCAACGATTGAGTCTCGAAATGATCAATCAACGCTTTATTCATTTCTGCAAGAATAATAGATTAAGCCTGCAACAAAACGAAGAATTTTCTTACTGCTTCTGTTCAACGTTTCCATTTCCCATTTAATTTCTTACTTTCTCTCTCACTCTCTTTCTCATCCATTCTCTCTCTCTCTCTCTCTCTCTCTCTCTCTCTCTCTCTCTCTCTCTCTCTCTCTCTCTCTCTCTCTCATACATATTTACGCTCTCTCAATAAATTTGTTTGTTCTTAAAAATATGTACAATGTTGCTGCGATTCTCTGTTCAATTCTTGATAATTTACAACTATCTTCTTTATTTTTTGCATTTTCAAAGTCGCGCTTGTTACCTTTTCGTTTTATTTTTGTTTCGTATGTTGCCGTCCTTTATTTTATGCAAGTTAACTTTCTCAAAAAGTTGCTGGCTTTTTCTTGGTTAAATGTTTAAAATTTCTTCTTATATATCTTCATTTTCAATTATTCTTAGTTTTTTAGCTCATTTCAATTATTCTTAGCTCATTTCAATTATTCTTAGCTCATTTCAATTATTCTTAGTTTTTCTCTTACATTTTTTATTCATTCAAAATTAATTTTATTTTTTTTCTTCTGTCTCTTCTTTTATTTTTTTTCTTTAATTTTCTTTCATGCGTATTATATTTTACTTTCATTTTGAAAATGTGCTGTAATCTTTCAGTTTGCACTTATAATTTTTCAAAAGTATCGTTTTCATTGATTTTCTTCTTGATCGCGAAACCTTCTTTGATTTTCTTGTGATTGGATTTCTGGATATTGCCTTTTCTTTAAGATGTCAAATATAATTTGCAGTAAGATTTTTAATACATACATTCTCCTTTTCAATATTCTTTCTTTTTCTTTTTGCTCAATTTGGTCTCTATTTTCCTTACACTTTTATACGATAAGTGTTTTTGTAAGATGGTCTGTTTTTTCTTGGCGTCAAAATCTCTTCTCCTCTTTCACGTTCCTCTCTTCTCTTTTTCGAATTCTTTTTGTAAGCATCTGTAATATACTTGAATACATATTCTTCGAATCAGTCCCTCGTTTTATAAATAATTTTTAACGACTTCAAAGTCCCAAAAATTACTTATTTTTTATGTTATAGGCTAGATGGTATCCAAGATGGTATCAAAGATGACTTCAATCTTCTTTATTTTCTTCTTTTTCTTTGCGTTAAGATCGATGTCTTCCGAGCTCTTCTAAATTTTTACGACTCTTCCCATTCTTCAGTGATTTCCGCGATTTTTGAAATCTTCTCCGTTTTCCGAAAATCTTCACAAAGTCATGCAATACCTGAAAGTCTTCTTCTTTAATGTTGCCTTTGCCAGCCAGGCCATTTTGGAAGGACACAAATATGAATTTAAATATGCATTTTATGTGTATATGTTTATGTGTGTGAATCGATATCTCTCGCGCCGTCAATTTTCGTACGCCCCAATGGATGTTCTTCCTTTCGCTCTATCTTTCCCTCCCCTATCCTTTTCTCTTTTTCAACCGCTTCTTCTTTCGCCGCCATCTCGCCGCCTCTTTGTCTGCAAACAGCGCAGGGGAACCAATGTGAGAATTTATTTGTCAAACATCTACACTCTTCCTCTTTCTATTCTATCTTCCTATCTTTCGATTTTTGTTCCTTTGGTGATGTCTTACAGTCTTAATGGATTTCCCGTACTTAGCGTGTCTTTTTTATTATTATAGGACACGACCAACTATAATTAATTGCTTATTCCCATGTATTTTAATAATTAAAATTATAAGCAAATCTTATTTTAATTCAAATACAATTTGTTTTAAATTCATATTATTTCTTTTACAGTGGAATTCCACACCTGTTTTTGTTTCGAAATCAATCGGATTGTATACGTACCTAAAGATTGTCCATCATTTCAGAAAGAGTCAGCCTGGAGGTGGACATCGCGACACCGCTGTCGCTACTACTTTGTACGCTACTGTGATCATCGGTGTCCGATTGATTGCTCGTATAACCGATCACATCCACTTCGTCTGTAACAGAAAATATCAAATTCTCCTTTATTATCTGTTATAATCTGAAAGAAAATAATAGAGATAAAATAATTCTTCATTTATGTATCACGTGTGACAAATAAGAACGAATAAATTACTTGTATTATCAAAATTGAAAAATACTTCTAGGTATGATTAAAATAAATTTTTCTTATGTATATTGATCAACGAAAGTAAAGATTATCAGGAAAAATTAATGAAAATCTATTGCACCGATATTTACCACCATTGTAATAAAAGTTGGTTGCGCGTCTAAAATGTTTGAAGTTGACTCAATTTATTATTTATCAAACAAAATTAATTAATGGTAATGGAAAATACTCATTTTTTATTATAAAAAAAAATCTATTTTCCTCTTTCTATTTTTTACGATTATATCTTTTTATCAAATTCTTTGTGTTTTCACTGTATTCGCAATCGCTTTCTAAGTTTCTGTTAAACTCGTTTTATCTTCAAACAATACGTTACACTTCCGTCCTATCGCGAACTGTTTCCCAACAAATTTTCCAAAAATTGTCTCAAAAATTCGCAAATAAAATGCAATTTATTTGAGATGTCCTGTATAAATTATTATTTCATGCTAAGTTTATTGATTGCAGATTCAGTAATATAATATTTAATATCGAAATCTTGTATGTACGAATAAGATGCTTCAAATAGATTTCTTCCTAATTGAAAGTATTATCTATCTTTTGTTACATAAGAAGATACCCTAGTATGTCAACTGCATGAACCAGCTGATCAATGAGGAAGGAACAAATGCCGGTAAGAATGCATCGTTATTATGATGTTATGCCGTCAGATGAAGAGATGATAGACTACAAATGGGGTGGAAGACGGATTAAGAGAAAAGAAAAAGGAATAAGTGAAAAATACGACATAAGGAGAGAAAGAGAGAAATTGCGGGGTGTACAGTAGCCATAACACCAGCTGGAAGACATGGCTTGAAGAAGACGAGGGGGTGTCGACCACACTTGCGAACTACCCTCACCCCTTCGCGCTGCTCTGAGTCGGGGGTATTTTTCCATAATCAATAACATGCCTCTATTCTCGTCACACTAAGCGAACCAGATCTGCCCTCGTCACCACCCGCTTCCCGCTTCTCACCCCTCTGCGTTGTCGACATCGCTAACCTGTCCAGGTGACAGTGACGCTCAAAACACAGTGGCAAAAAGGACAAACAAGTTAATAATACAAAAAAAAAGTGCAAAGAAGTACAAAAAAGTTTAATAAATCAAATTATAAAATAACGAATAAATTTTTCAATATATTTTCAATATATCGAATATAAGAGATATGGATAAATAGGATATAAAATTTCAATATAGAAGTATAGAATAAACTACGGTATAAAATATAGAACAAATGTTGTCTCGTGATCGGTTGCGAATATTGATCGGTGAAAACGGATAGAGAACGGAGTGGTGCGACTTGAGAGGCACTGGTTAAAACGGCGGTTTAAGGGTTGCACGAGTGGCGAGCAAAAGAGTTCATTAAAACCAGCGTCGTGTGCACCCCTGGCATCGTCGAATTCGTCGTTCCTCATCCCTCTGGCATGGGACGTAAAAAATACACGGAACATTCATCGATGTTTTCGATTACTTGCTAAGCAAATGAATTTCAATTTTCAGAGTGAAGCGAATAAAAATAAGTCGTCGTCCCCGCGTTTTCCCTCCCAATTAATCATTCCTCGTTATCATACGGTAATAAACAGCATGGCACAGTCCTGTTGCGTGTCCGCGCGTTTATCAGGAACAAATGGAAGAAAAGAAAGGCAAAGGGGGGAGGAGTAGGGGTGGCAGTTGACGGCAGATAACGATAATATTTGCCACGGCCGCGATAATTAACTCTTAGCTCGTTTGAACATTAATTTTCACGAAGGTGCATGCATGCGGACATTTTTCATATGCAACGATTCAATATTAGATAACGTAAATATCAACGTTCAATCGCGCAAATAGATTCGCAAATAAATTTACGCGTCTCGCTCAATTTTAAATCAAGAATAAAGCAATAGCGTGACATTTTCTCGATGTAAGATAGGGAAAGAAAGAGACTCCGCGTCAAACTGTCTCTCTCGATCCTAAATCATCAACTTCCGCCTTCGCTCGGGACGCTCGGGACGAATTATCTGGTTTATTTATACACGTCGTCGATTCGTGATTAAGTCTCGATTATATTCCAACCTAGTTGCAATAACTTCACAACACGACGCACCAAAGTACATAGTCACCGGTCAGTATTTGACCGGTCATATGACGTGCGTGAGAGATACGCAATCGCACACCTGAAACATAGGGAAACTTTCGGAGAGCTTCGCCGAGAAATTCCGGACGGTCAATATTTCCGTGCCCGCGGATATAATTTACCGACGACGACTAAAGTACATATGCACGACTGTTGACAAATAGTCTCACCACTCCTGCCTGCCTCTTCTCCCCCTTTCCTTGTCATTGTGAGTTTAAATATATCGAATGAGAGCTCGAGCAAGTGTGTAAAAGCGAGTGCATAAGAATCGCTGAAAATCGATAAATTATTTTCATTCAGTTGAGTCACCTCTTTTTCCGTCATTTTTCAAATATATTCAACTTATTTTAATCGATAATTGATTAGAAAATTTAAGAAAAACTATATATAAAACTATATATATAGAGAAAAAACTCCACATAAAATTTTAATTGAGAAACAGAGAGAGAAAATAGTAAAATGTCTAAAAACTATTTGAAAGAATTAAAATTAATTATTTCTAAAGAATTCCATTCATTCGCTGATTAGTATGTTATGGGATTGGATGAAAACCATTTTTTCTTTTTTGTTTTTAACACACATAATTATTTCAAATACCTTCTAGCATATTAATGTTGTATAAAATTGTTTAAATAAATAAATAAATGAGAAAATTTTATTTATAATTTGCTAAAAAGGTTTTTTACTTCTACTTCGCGATTCGCATTTAAGTTAAATGATTTGTTCTTTGCAGTTGAACTTTTTGCACTATTTGATATATAAAATAGTATATATATATATATATATATATATGGGAAAAAAAACGAATACGATAAATATATATTTTAAAAATGGGAAAAAAATATATTTATATATATATATATATATATATATATAATATATATATAAATATATTTTTTTCCCATTTTTAAAATATATATTTATCGTATTCCGCTCCGATTTCAACTATAAAGAAGAAACCTTATGTCTCAGCCTTTAGCGATGTAATATTATGTCAGGATGGCCGAGCGGTCTAAGGCGCTGCGTTCAGGTCGCAGTCCACTTCTGTGGGCGTGGGTTCGAATCCCACTTCTGACAATATTTCTTTTTTACTTTCAAGTTGAAGTAACGTGATAATTTTGCTGTAAAAGACTAATATTTAAATGGCTCGTAAATATATTAATAGGAAGAAATTTAACGAATGATTTCCGACACGTATTGTGTAACTATATTTTTTTTAATGCGTCATACAACTGATCAAAGAGATTTGTTATTAATATCTAGAATTGAAATCATAAGGAAGAATGTTATTTGTAGCTTATTAAAATTATATTTTAAAATATTTTAAAATTATATTTTATTAAAATTATATTTTAAACATAACAATCTCATAATATTAAAATGCTAGAAGTCGCCTTGAAATAATTATGTGTATGAAGAGAGAGGTAAAGAGGGAAAGAATTGATTTTCGCTTAACTATAATATACAATATAATCATCTTTTGTTCTCTCTCTCTCTCAATTCAAATCTTATATTTAAACCGACAGAGCAAACATATCAAGTAATGACTAGATGATTAATTTGTAATTATGACATCTAGACAACGCCATATATGTCAACAACAGTTATAGCATCGGTATAAGGACATAGAAAGACGATACATTTTTCTTAATCAATCGTGTTAAAGATATTTAACGCCACTATTATGAACGACGTAGAAAAGTGCGGAAAATTGGGGGTGGCTTTCGAAAAATCGCCGGCGTGGCACACGTGACTTATGATAAGTGCTTCGCCGGGGATATTCCCGCGGGATCATCAATTTCAACGTCGACCCCTCGCGCGTATACCCCCACCGACAGTCTTCCGATTTCCTTCACCTTCTTTGCCGGCTCGACCTCCTTTTTCTCCAGCTCAACTCCTTTGGAAAACTCATCCACCCCCGCACGCTGTGATATTTCATGCGGTAGCGAAATGCACTTTTACGACGCTATAGTGGTGTCTCAGCACAAACAATAATTCGAATTTTTGAAACTTTACCCAAGAATATAATTACATAATCTCAAATCGTCAGATAATAAAAAACGCGAAAGAATAAACGCTCGAATGAATCAATAATCGAGCAATGTCTCCTCTCATCATGGAGTCTGTATATATAAAATAACTTAAAAGTTAGAAAACGTATTATGCTAGACTCAAAAATGGAAAAAAGTTTATATGAATTTGAATGATATAAACAATTTTTTTGTCACTATATGGATATTTTTTCGAAGCAAATTACAGATCGCAAATTTATGCTCGAAAAGTCACTCGCGTTCATTATTGTACGTCGTGATATATATATTTGATTTGTTATGCGTTATGACTGCACGCCGTGCTTAAACAATGACGCTTCGGGAAATTAAATAGATCCACTCGCATTTAATTTTACGATGCAGATAGAGCAGCCGACGTGGCTTCCATCGTAGCTTTCCGTCTCAATCCCGACTCGCGACGATTAAGATTTAATCGGCTGACCAGGGAGAGAAGATAAGATTGCTGACGAAAATCTTCGGATACTTGTCAAGTACTTTGAAGACCTGGTCTCGAGAACGTGATAAGTTACACGGAAAAGATCTTAATCCGGAAAGAGGAATAAAAAAATAAAAAAAATAAAAAGAAAATAAACCATATTATTACGGAATCAATGTGTTTGCATTTATTATTTTATTTCAGTCAAAGACTATAATTATGTCGGAGATTGTTACATATAAAATACCGGAATCTGTCAAAATTTCAATTTGGAAAATTTTATAATAAAAACATTTCTAATAAAGTGTTACAAATTTGTATAAAATGCTAGCAATTTTTCGAATATAATAATGTTGAGAAACTTAATATTACCCACGATTTTGAAATCGAAAAGAGCGAAAAGGGCGTCGAAAAATGACATTTGATTGAAAATCTGATGCAAGTGGAACAGATCCGTATCTTGAGTCGTACTCACCGGACTCCGAGACGGATGGACTGCCCGCAGACCTGTCGGAGTTTATGGAGCTCCCGGTGGAGCTGGTGGACGCCGTGCCCAGGGAGCACTCGGAGATGCTGCGCCGCTTAGACAGCATCGCCGCGGAGGCGGCGGCGGCGGCGGCAGCGGCAGAGCCGGTCGGCGCGCTCGTACTGAGCCCGTGGAGGCCGTGAAGCGCGTGAAGGCCGTGGAGGCCGGTCTGGCTCGTCAGCTGTTCGAGTCGTCGTCTCAGGAACCTCTGTTCGCGCGACAGCTGCTCCTTGTGTATGATGTGCTTACGATCGCGATCTTCTAGATTCTGCAATACAATCAATATGATGATATATATGTACATATAAAGTGTGTGTATGATGTTTCATATACATAATAAGTAGAAATTATATTATTAGATTTATATTAATTTACTATTAGATTTATATTAATTTTCTAAAAGATTTATTATTAATACAGTTACGATTTAATAATAATGATTACAACAGTCGTGGAAGATTTATTCACGATTATTCATTTGCATTTGTTTGTTGCTTTACTTTGATCGTATGTGGAAAAATGTAAGTCATTACACGTAAAACTTTTAATCATTCATTTGTCATCGTACACTGTAAAAAAAGTATGTAAAATTACACATATAATCAGTGTAACAATTACGCTATTTATAACGGAAATATATAAATTCATGTACTTTTACAAAAATTAGTTTTTTTACTCTTTATTGTGTAAATATTCGTTTATATTTGATGAGAAATTACAAGGTTAAAAGTGTAATTTTTGGATTTTATGTAAATGTACAATTTTTTTTAACATTTATATAAAATTTAAAAATTACACTTTTAACCTTGTAATTTCTTATCAAATATAAACGAATATTTACACAATAAAGAATAAAATAACTAATTTTTGTAAATTTTTGTAAATTTTTGTAAAAGTACATGAATTTATATATTTTCGTTATAAATAGCGTAATTGTTACACTAATTATGTATGTAATTTTAAATTAAATGTAATATGTGAAATTGTATAAATACATAATGTATTATTACATAAACATTTCTAGAAATCTACTTCTAACATGTAAATTTATTAGTACAAGATGCTTATCATTTAAGATAATAATTTTATCTATGAAATGTAAATTTACTAATGTATGTAAATATACACCTTTAATAATTGGTCTCAATTTTACCCACTATAATAGTATAAATTTACACAAAAATTGTTTACAGTGTATATGTGTAAATCTTTTCGTTCTCTTTGTCCTGATCGATATTGGCCGATAATCGGTTTCCTTTCTATTGTACACAACATGCCATTTCGTAACGCAACAATGAATGCTTACCTAGAAGAGGCTGGCCAATTCCGGTGCAAATTGCCGAACGGGAAATAATAAAGCACTAATGCATATATTACTGCGCAATATTTGAAGTGCGTTAATTATGAAATTTTTCAAGTCCCATTTTGAAAGTTTGCAAAATGTAAGATCTTTAAAATCTTGCGTTAGCGCTCTTGAAAGATTTTAGTTTCTGGATTTTATTTTAAACTTTAAAATATTTTCATATGAATTTAATCTCCTTTCAGAGCTGCTATCGGAGCCACTGATTCCAAACAAATTATTATTGTATATTGTTATATAACATATATATTATATGTATATACGTATATTGTTATATTATAATATTTATACAAATAATGAAGATCGTTTTGCCATTATTATCTTGTCGATATTTCTCACTTGCGAACTTGAAAAGCTAGATAGTTAGAAATCAATGGCGATCCGAATGTGGATGACACAAGGGTGGAAGTAGCAGGTGACGGAATCACCTGATCGCAGATAACAGTTCCATACGATAAAGAAATGTGTCTGCGTGTGTGTTTATGTCGATTGTATGTGGCTGGTACCACGTTAGGAAAGTTCCTGATTTCGTGCTCGATTTCCATTCAGCCTGATATGAATTTACAACGTAAATGAAACGAGGTTAAGGCGAGGGTGAAACAGGATAAACCTCTTCAGTAAAACAAATCGACCGACCTCACAATTCGGTTCACTCCTACCGTTTACGTTGTGCCATTAACTGATATAATCGGCATCAAAATTTTCACGAACACTTTGTCACGTAATTAATAAGAAAAATATTTAATTTCGTTGCAGAGTTGACATTAAAAATATTTATACATGTGTAACAAAAAATATCATAGTAAATAATTTTTAAAAAATTATAAATTTCTCTCAGAAATTCTGGATAAAAATATTATGCCAAGAGATGAATAGAGTAAAAAACAAAGATAAGAGGGCGTGAAATAATTAGCCATAAAAATGGCGACGAAGATGTCTCATTGAGAGTGTGAAAAAGATAAGGCGAAAAATAGAAGGGAAGAAGTTCAGAGAGGCAGACAAATGAAGAATTACACGTCGCCAACCGCACAAAATACAAGTCCGCTTCGCCCCTCTGCTCTTCCTTCCCTGTGTTTCACTCTTTTCTCTGCTTTACTTCTTCGTGAGAATGTATAAGCTATTCTTGCAGAGAAATGACACTTTCGTGTCTCTCGATTCCTCTTCCCGCTGCCTTCTTAGCTTCCATTTATCCTCTTTTAACTTACTTTTTTCCTCCTCCATCTTCCCTTTCTCTATTTCGTCGACCAAATTTTTGCTTTAAATCTTTGCAAAATCGAATCCCGAGAGTTTTAATTTTATGAAATATTCATATAAACGTCTTAGGATAGTATTGCATATTTTAAAATTATTTTTTACGTTAAAATATCACTATATTTCTGATTGATGCTCAATCTTACCGATGAACTTAAATTGTGCGCAGCAACTTTTCTCCTCAAATGGCGGACTAGCGAACATTTTTCTAACGTATCTAACGCAAGCATATAATGTACATAAGTATCTGCGAGTCAGATTGATGTACACGCTAAGTCTCCCACGCGGACTATGCATGCACAAATGAACGGTGGATACGCACTGTTGCCTGTCATTCTACAGGGTGTTGCGAATATAAGTGCACAAATTTTGACAGATGATTAGAAATTATATCAGCATATAAAGCTTATACAATATATTAATTATACAATATATAAAGTAATACTTATCATTTACAACTATTTGTCTCTTATATTAATCAAATTTATTTTTATTAAAATTATATAATTTATTCAAGTTAATAATTTTCACACCTACATATTTCATTATTAAAATTTCTTTTCAATTATTCCTAAAATTTTTCTTTCTTTCTCTAAAGATAAAAATATTTAAACGATATTTTTTATTATACCGAGAAAGAGAGAAACTTGAAATTTAAAAAAATAAATTAGATAAAAAATGAGCGAGTCACACTATCACGTTAAGTACATCTCAAAAATACGCATTGGACGTGTATATATGTACATAGAGTGACCGAACAAATAGTATATATTTTAAATACTATTTACAAAAATCATTGCTAATGGAAATATGCTTAACATCCTCATCACCTGTTAGAATTTGCGTGTGCTTCTATCCACATCACCCTGTAGACTGCGTGAAAAACATGGACGCGCGCACACGCACTTACACAGTACACATGCCATTGTCCCTGGCAATCTGTAATTTATTAACTACGCATCCATTGTATGCGTTGCCACTCCATTGCTACACCTTTTTACTCTGCTTTTTATACCGCGTGATATTCTTTCTTCACCTTCATTTTTGTTTCTTCCGAAATTATCCCAATTGAAAAACAATACATTTCAAATGCGCCACAGGTTACATTTTATCTGTTATATCTCGAATCTCAAATATTGTATGTATATGTATAAGAAAATTATTATTGTGATTTTTCACAATAATAATTTTTCTTTTGTACTCTATTGTATGATAAACTTTGAATATGATAAGCCTAAAGTAATTACTAATTATTGAAAATAAAAGAATGATTTCCTGTAACTTTTTATCTTTTGCGCTTTTTATGACTTCTCATAATTTTTCATCAAGTTTGCCTTGATAACATCCATCAGACTCACCTTGATAAAGCGCTTGGCCTTGGTTAAAAGACCCAATGTAGTGTGCCTCGAAGTTTCAGGCCCAAGTGGCACCAGCAGCTTCAGCTTCTCAAGGCAAGTCCTAAGATGAGCTCTCCTGCAACAACAAAAAATTCGTTACATTACGAGTGTAACATTATTAAAAATATTATTGATACTAACACTAAATACTATAAAATATTATCAATATTAATACTAAAATCAGATAACATTTTCATGTACATCATCTTGCGTTATCAATCATTCTTAAAAACCACCGTACAAGATATTAAGAAGTTTTGTCTTAAATGATATTTTAATCAGTGTGGGATGACATTTACTTTCGACGTTTTAATAAAGATGTGTGCATACTGCGTGTGTTAAATTGCATTTAATTATAAATTTATGAGCGATTTATAACTACCTATTCTAGAAAATAAAGACCGCGACAATAAAAGAACGAGAGCGCGGAAGAATTAAGGCGGGTTCACACAAAAAGAAAGAAAGCAAAAAAATAGAAAAAAATTAATTGGAGAAATAATGAAAAAAATGATGTTTTCCAGACGTTTACAATATTAAATTGTAAACGATTTCTTGTCTTCTATTTTTCTATACTTCCTGTCAAATAAAATTAATGTGTAGTCTGATTTTTTAAAAATATTTTTCGCAATAGAAAATGTGTATTAAAAGATGCAATTATTTAACTTTACTTAATATAATAACAGCATTAATATAATTTAATATTATACATATTCAAGGAATTCTGATCACTAAAAATTTCTTCTCTACCTTAAAATCACTAATCAATCCTAATTTTAATCCCAATTAAATAGTTGTGTGAAATTTTGTCTCGTTTAAAAAAAATGTAAATTTAAGACAATTTGAAAATTCTTCATTAAATAATCAGCACATTTTTAATATAATATAAATTTAAAATAAACTGTCGATTTTAACTCCTTTTACTTATTTTAATCAATATCTTGTTGAGAAGGATGACACAGTATGGACAAAGCTTAACTAAGAAAATCATCCAGAGATAGAGAGAGATTGCACGTACATTTTACGAGAAACAATAAACCCAACTCTGACTTAATGACGTCATCAAACGGTATTATATCCTGCGAGTCGCGAAGTGGACGTGTTTCAAGCGTAAGTAGACGCATTTCTATCCACGTGTCCTTATGTCTATGTCTGCTAGGCACTCGACATACATATATACTATACAAGGTGTTCCGAAAACGTCGAATATCTTTTCACTATGGCTTCTTCAAGATGCGAATATTACTTTCTTTATCGAAAATATTGAGGCTAATCATGTAATAAATGTTCTAATTAATAATATTAATAATATTAATTTTAAGAAATATAAAAAATATAAAAAAACTTTTTTAAAAATATAAAAAAATTCTAAGCAAAAAATCTTTAGTAACTTTGTCCACTTTTATTCTTTAAATAAAACCTTCAAAATTAAAACGTTGTATAAATGAAAACCAATATCTTTTTGTATAAATCGCTTTGCAGGATACTATAGAAGCTTCCTCATCCTAATCGCTGGTAACATTTTTGCGGTGGCAGGAAATTAACGGCGATCGGGGATGGAGGGAGAAGGTGAAGGGGAAAGGTGATCCTTCAATCAATGGCACAGCGCGTGACAGCGGCATTATGAAATTCTTGTAACGGCTGTGTTCAACGTACCAGGGGTACGCTGATGAATAAATACTTCGCACGGAATGCTCGCGTTGGAGTCGTTGAGTTTACTTCGGCAAAGACGTGGTTAGGAAGGCGGGAATGCGGATCAGGGGGGAATTGCCCTCAAAGGGCAGAATGCCTTGGGGTGCAACGTGCGCAAGCGAAGTAACAGTCGAGTATTAATTCGCCTATGAGTCGCCGGATGGGGACCGAAGAACAATAACACACTTCCCTCTCTCCTATTCGTTCTATCCTTGAATTTGGAGAAATCATCAAGTTGTTATAAATAAATAACGCGATTATTTTAATAAATCGATGATTTAAAACACAAATATTTAAGAAATTAAATACAAATATTTAAGCATCTTGATTCTTGAATTACAAAACTAAAGTTACATTTGAGGCGACCTGTACAAAGCGTGAATAATGTTGCAAGTGCGTAGCCAAGCCTGGCGGGAGCAATGGCCGGCCATGAGTTAGATCGCTTTAACAACCTCCTGTAAACAGCCTCGTAATTTTATTTCTACCCCCGATATCTTCTCCCTCTTTCTGCATCCACCCCACTACATTGCTGTATCATCACCCCCTGTTGCACATTTGTCATTCATTCTTGTCTTTTACTCTTTTGTATTTCTCTCTCTCTCTTTCTTTCTTTTTCTTCCTTCTATTTTTATTTGCATCTTATTATCCTATTTATATCTTATTGCATTTTTATTTGTATCTAATTCTCTTACAGAATTATGCTAGAATTATTAATGCTAGAATTTTATAATTAATCGAGCTACGTGTGATATGAATTACGTATTATTAGTTCTTATTTATTGCGACATATTAAACTATGAAAGAGTTTGTTATTCTGAGATTCCTATAGTATGTAATAACCTTCATTATTCTAGCAGTTATTAGTAATCACATCATAATTTATCATGTATAATTGAATACTATTTAATCTTTGAATTATTCCGGTAAATTTATATTGAGTCTCTCATATTAGCAAACAATTAATATAAAGTTGTAAGCAGTAGAACTTGCTATTTATTGCACTTGCACTTCTAAAAAATATCTATGCAGCATTTTGACTAAAAAAAATTTAGAATTAACAGCTATTATCTTAAGATAATTCAAGTAAATATTGAACATGTTCAATAAAATGAGATAAAATACTGTATAGAATAAAATGACCAAAAATATAAAACAATAATAATATTGATGTCAAATTCTCAATGTTAAAAAAAACTCGCTAGTAAATTAATTCAAGGTATAAATAATTATATGTAGAGACGACTCAACTAGCACAAATTAATTCTTTATTATTCAAACATACGACGTTTCGACCATTTGGTTGTGGTCCTTTTCAAGTATAAATTTCAATAAAGATGGTCGATATTGTAGATAAAGAAAAATATTGTAGAGAGAAACGAGAGAAACTGAAAACATTGTATCAGAGTCAAGATTCGTTACATTACTCTTTCAAATTTAACTAATATTTTTTGACATGTGCTTTCTTGCATTGTTTGAATAATAAAGAATTAATTTGTGCTAATTGAGTCGTCTCTACATATGATTATTTATACCTTGAATAATATTGATATCAAAAAATTCCCTGGATAGAAAAAAATTACTCTCAAAATATAATTCTGAATTTGAAAATGTAATAGTTTTATATATATGAGATTAAATTTAAAAAAGAAATTAATTGTCCTCCATTACTTTTTAAATGAATTAAAGTAAAATTTTCTTAATTCCAATTTTCTATTTTCCATTATAATTAATATCTAATCAATTCTAATCGTTTTTTATAAACCATTAACCGATAGAATTTTCTCAACTTTGCAAACTTTCTTACTTTCGAAATTAATACTTTTGATTAATCGAGCATTAAACGGAGTACAAAGCAGGGTAGCCGTTCAAGCAAGACGAGCTTTCGTTTGAGAGGCGATTCGGGATAGTTTAGCAATTCATTAGGACGGACACTCGAGAATCGAGACTTAGGCGAACTTGGACTTCCTTCAACTGGCATCCGCTCTATAGAGAGGTTGAACAGAGAGCGAGAAGAAGAGGGAGAGAGAGAGAGAGATGGTCGAGGCATTACTGCAAAATACCGTTTGTAGACACAAGCGAAATGGGTCTGGCTTAATTAAACTGTATGCAGCTTCTCAAAATGGGATTCCATTTAAAGTAGAGCTTTGCCTCAGATCCCCGCAAGCTTCTTTTCGCAAGATCTTTTCTCGTCTTCCACTCATCTTTGACTCAGTTAATCAGGATTATAATAAACCCGACCATTCGAGATACGATGTAAAACAGATGTCCGTATAACTAAAAATAGTTTGAATTTCTACATCACGATGTTCTCGCAGCTTAATTTTTAATTTATCAAGTGAAATCGTAGCGATTCTTTTAACATTTGAATACATATATATGAAAAATTTAAGTGTCATATTTTGAAAATTTTAAAGATGATATATTCTAAAATAAATATTTTTTGATAAATAATCTTTTACAATAGTAGATTTATTTTTTGCAAAACTTTCACCATTTTTCGAATTACGGAAAATTTTTAGAAATGTAGGAAAGGAAGAGAATGGTAAAGCCGTATGACATTAAAATCGAATACATTGCAAATATAAAATTTCGACTAAAAAATTATTATATTAATATGCAAGATTTAAGTAGAGGTAACAATTATAACCGATTATGAAACACCCGTTATAGTTGAATGTGTATTCACGTGGATATTCAGCGGCACGTAAACATACAGACAAGACTGTATACTGGTTTCGCTTAATTAAGCTGCGTCTGCTGTGTCGAAATCTTTAGCGAGCGACAAAGGCGAGTCCGCACGTGCTTTCATTAAGACTCCCCAATTCGGAATAGCTACGTCGACCACGTATCCAAGGGATTTTAGAGATAAACGCATCTCTCCTTCAATATTGAAAGAACGTGCGGCCTTATCTCTCCTTCCTTCAGTTCTTTTTATACAACTAAATTGTGATTATATTGTAAACTCAACATATTAAACGTTACATCTATTTATGAAATTATGCGAAATATAATCATTCTTGTCCGATTATTATCAAACTATTGTACAACATCACGTTCTTACGTTTACGAGAAGAAAGGCGAAAATTGGTTAAAAAATCGCGTGTAGTCAAATAGGAGCATTGGCCGATTGCCATCTTATTTTTAAGTCGGTGTTAGGAGACCGCGTTATTCTCCTCCTTTCTCCCACGCTCTCTCGTCGTACCTCTCCTTTTCTCTCAGTATTCGCGGGTTCCAGATCGCATCTCTCTCGGCAACTTGATCTTGACCTCTCGAACCCGCACGTGATTGTGCCGGCTATTTCTCTTCGTACTCTTCATCGGCCGCTTCGTTTATTTCTCTCCTGTTTCTTCTTTTTCTCTACATCTATTAGCTTCGTTCTTTCTCTCTCTCTCTCTCTCTCTCTCTCTACTTTTTTCTTTTTGTTATAATACATAAAAATTGTATAATGCAATTCAAAATATTTGTAAATAAATTACAAATTTTTTCCATATTTTTTGAATCTAACAATCATTTTTTTATATTTCTATATTTTATATAAAAGTTTTATATTTTTAATTCAATTTATGAATACGCAATTCTTCATTCACATCTCACTCGAACCACTTCTCCTGTTTCAAGTCTGCTTCTCGCAAAACTTCTTGAATCGAGAAAAGCCAAGCATTGGCTGACAAGTCGTTTCGCTTTTCCCGGATGCGAGAGTAAGACTTTGTTGATCGTAAAATTTGGAGTCTCGCAGCTCCCTCTCTTCTTACTTCGTACTTCCTCCATAAAACTTTCATCGCGCCTCAAAGTCTCGTTTGAGGTTCATCGAAGAGCCAGCGAGCAGGAAAAATTCGCGGCCGCCTTATCTTTTCCAGCGATATTATATTCCAAATACAGTTCAACTCTTTGGCTTTTACAGCATACTTATCTCGCGTACTTTTACAATACATTTTCATACGCTTTTATAATACGCTTATTTTTTATTCTAAACGTGGAAAGTGTAAAACAAGTACAGTCAAAGTGATTAATGATATTTTTCGAAAATCATATCATTATTGGAGGAATAATCTAGCATTCGTAAGGAGTGCGAGAGATGTCAATTTTAAAAAATATCTTTATTTGTTTGTAAACTTTGTAGCATACAACATTCATCCACTTTGTTCCCATTGCGCAGTCGTACGGTTTCTCGCCGAATGATAAAATCGCTTATCACCAAGATCCTTCATGACTTATTCAATGCATGACTCGAGCGTAAAGCTTTCTCCCTTCCCCGCCAATGTATCCATTCTCATACTCCGATATCCTCGATTCGAGCTACTTCTCTTTTTATAATATGATAAAATATAGATAGAAATATAAATAAATATAATAATATAATACAGAATATCTCAAAGAGCTACAAAATTTCTACTGATCGAAAAATTAAAAACAAAATTAGAATTTCAAAATAATTTCTATCAATAAAAATTATCATCTTTGTGGATTAAATATTTTTGTATGTAAAAAGAACTTGTTATTTGTTAAAAAAATTTGAAGATGTACTAATACGAATATTGTGTATTGCAAAATTCACACAGCACACACAAAAGTGTGTTTTCAAGTTTATCTTAAAATTTATGTCGTCTTTCATCTGTATTTAACATTCATTACAAATTAACAGAGTTAGGTCTTATTTTCATAAAATATAAAAAAAAGATAAAAAGATCGATTGTTTTAACTAGACTTTTGCTAAATTTAATTCTTTTAATATAGTTAATCTTAATCTTAATATATTATTAAATATTTCAACAATAAAATTTATGTAAATCATAATAATAAAATTATAATGAAAAGTTCAATAAAAAAAATATCTTTGATATCAAAGTGGTTTATATTCACAATTTTCTCGACTTCGTTCCTGGCTTAGGTCAGGTCAAGTAAGAGGGACAAAAGCGCACGATTGTCACGAGTTACGATTACACGTTGCAAAGATTAGAACCCCACCAATATTATCTGACATTATACAGACACAATGGCTACTCCTTTTTAATTCCTCTTATCGTCTTCCATTTTTTTTATTTATTACACACGCTAGTAAATATTTGTTTAAAAGCAAACAAAAAATTGTAAAACTATAAAAAAATTACTTGAAATTATTGTACTATATTAAGATATTTCGCAAGTTTTTTTCATGCAAATTTAGTCATTTTATAAAAAGCTTCGGTCTTTTTATAAAAAAAACTAAATTTACAAAGAACATTGCATGTTTGTATGAGCGTTGTTACATCGTTATTGCATCATTATTCAACAAACAATTTTTTTATATTTTCCCTTCTTTTTCCCTCTGCGCATATATACTGCTTCTGGATGAACACAAATAACCCAAGTTAACCTCTCACCGAGCACGTACTATGCTGTTTTCTAGAACGATACAGTTACTTGCTAGAGCACGTCCGACCGTTAGCCAGACTCCGATAATCGCGTGTAGCGTGTCTATAGGTCGATCCAGGTCGAATATAACATTCGTTACAGTTGAAAAAGCACGACCAAGTATTTCAATTCTTTCATCCTTCCCTCTTTTCTACTGTATAATTTCAAAAATATTTCCGCAGAATGTGTCATAAAATCATCTTTGTATTTCTAGGAATGATGTAATAAGTATAATTATAGAGAAAAAATTTAATACTGATACGACTCCAAAACTTTTTTTATTCGTAAGTTTTCTACGCGCTTGAAATGCATTTTAATTTTCCTGACAAAAATTTGAACATCAAAAATGTAAATTTAGTAATATCTAAAGTTATATTAGTCTAATATGCAAATTTTTATTCGCAGATTGATACGATGAAGGAATAGCGTCAATGATGAGAATGTAATTTTGTCGCATCGAATCGGCTTAACCTTTTGGATTACCGATTTCACAAATCGAGGAACCGATCGTCTAACAACCGAATGTGCGAGAATACCGCTTTACTTCACTTTCACCTGCGCGGGTTCGATGTACTCGACAACGCAATTGCAATGGTACGGTATACACATCACGTTGGGTTGCGTCCAACGGCATAGAACTTAGAGACTCGTCCGAGTTTCACATTTAGGTCTTTGGAAAATAGCTTTCAAATATAGACACACATAGCGTATCCAGTAAGTTATTAGATTACAATCAGCGAGAAAATAAAAAAATTTTTTAATTTTTTTTTTACCGATCCTATAGTTTCCGAGAAAAAATTCGAACAATTTTACAGACGTCGTGAAAATCAGAGAACAAAGAGAAAAGAGGAAGGATGTCATGAAAGGTTACGATGTGCCACACGATTTTACGGAAAGGAGAGGAAGTAGAAAAAGGAAAAAGTAGTAGAGACCGACACCCCGCTCCGGATACCAGTTGGCACGATCTATTGAACGCAATCTTTCTTAGGTACGACCTATACATCGACAAGAAGAAAAAAGAAAGAAATCAATCGTCATCTCAAATGCTGAGAATTTGTATTAAAGACGGAAGGAAGCAAAAAACGCGACTTTATCTACATGAACCCGCGTCTTTATCTACATGAAATGCAATAGCACTTGCAAATTTTCAGATTTCAACATTGGATATCTTAAACAACTAAACTTTAAACTATATCAGAAGTAACTGAGAAATTTTACAGTTTTTTCTTTTTCTTGTTAAAAATGGAAAAGTATTCATAAAATGTAAATTTTAATGCAATATTCAACTTAAAAATTGTACAATAATATTTTCAATTTTTCTCTCAATTTTTCATAAATTTACTGTAACTTGAAAAAATGCATGCATTTCGTAAAAATTGAAGCACGTTTAAATGATATGTCAGTGTGAATTAAAATCCGCAGATATCTACTACATGATATAACTCTTTAAAATAATATTCTCAATTATTTCAAGCAATGCGTTACGTAAAAAATTTGTTAAATGAGCTTCTAAAAAAATCATTACCAAAAAATTGTTACTCGAGAACGCAATTTACAGCGTAACCACCAACGTGTTCCCAATTTCCTTTGAATTTCTTTCATAAAAACCCGTTTCTAAGGCGAATCTGCGGACAAGGCGATGATCCCGACGTTCCTGCTAGCTTCGCAGGATCCACTTGATCGTTAAGGAAGCGAGCGGGAGAACGAGAGAGGGTTGGAAGGGAGGAATCCCCAAAGTGCACCTCCGCTCTAAATCCTGAGACTTCTGTCCCATAGAATTAGGTGGAGGTCCTTCAGCACGGCTGGAAGTTGGGTTTCCTTCCTGAAGGTCCAATCCCTTTCAGCTCCCGATAGGGGTATATCCCCGAGGACGATGTCGTTCGCATCGCGGTAAGGAGTAGGAAAGCGAGATGATAAAGATGAGATGGAGGATAAGGGAGAAAGGAATCTTATCCAATAGCTGATCCCGAATGTCCTTAACGAGCACAATAGGTCAGGTATTGCGCAAGCTTTCGCTGACTCGACTCGCACCTTTCGCACGAGCCGATTCGAATCGTCCACCCGCGCGCTTGTCACTTGCCATAAAAAATGCGGGTCGAGTCACGTGACTCGATTACCACGATCAAAATATAACCATTTAACGCTGAATCTATACAAGAATATTATTTCACTGGCAATTCTTTCGACGAAAATTCAATTATTATTTGAAAAAATTGTGCGATAAACAATCAAACCTAAAATTTGAAAACCCTTTTATTGCGTGCGCTTGCAGCTTTTAGCGGATTAAACGAACGGAAATATATTTATATAAATACAATATTTTTGGTTTTGAATGACTCGCCACAAATCCGCTAGAAAAGTTCATTGATTGTTTCGCGGGACACCCTATATATGCGACGAGGGAATGTTCGATTTCCCTTCATCGCGTCCTCACTTCCGGGTGGAAATGGAAGAGAGATCGATCGGATTGGTTCTCGTGCAGAGAACCACTACGAGAAACTATTCTAGAATCGCGCAGTTCAGGCGACCTCCACCTTGAAATCACAGTTTAGAAGCACGATTCGTTTATCGAATTCACCATATCTGATCGGTGATAAGCGCTGGATTATATGATAATTGCAATAAAATATCTCGTCTGTTCATGACTAAGGGAAACGATATCTTGTCATTTTTGTCTCGAGAATCAAGATAATAAAAATATTGTTTACATATTTATTTTGTATTTGATGATTTCAAAACGGCGAAAACAAAAACAAGAAATTGACATAAGATAAAACTCACTGATAAATAATGTATATAAACTTATTTTGAGATTATAATAAATGTGTGTGTGTATTCAATAAAATATGATTTAAAATCTTATAAATATTCCAACTAATGCTAAAGTGATCTGCGCGTGTGATAATTTGTATAATTAAAATTTAAAGTTAATATAAATATTAAATATAAAATACAATATTGTTAAATTACAAGTTATAATGATAACAAATCGTTACAATTTTTAACTTTAATGAAAAATCTTCCTGAGAAATTTACAGTATCAATTTTTTTCAAAAAAAAAACTATAAAAATTAATTAATAATTATGTACAGTAATTATAATATTACATATCATATAACATTGCATCTTTATAAACTTTAATCTTAGAATAGAAAATCTTAGAAAAATATTTATTATATATATTTTATTATATATATTATATATATATATATTATATATATTTATATTATTTTTTATTAGAATTATGCTGTATTATTTCTCATCCTACATAATTTGCAAAAATCTATTCAAATATTGTATTTGAATACTTAATAATTTAAGAAATATGCTGTAAAACATTTGTAAAAGAAATTATGTTAATTTATTTAATTTTTTATTAAAGAAAAACATGTAATCCAAATTTTGATAATAAAAAATTGAAGAATTTATATTAATATATAAAGGCTAGCTCTGCATCCGAAATGATTTGTACAATTCTACTCGTGGATATTAATTGAAAGTATATTTAGGAGAAATTCGATGCAATCTGTAATTGGAGGCTCTTAACACATAATTAACGCCATGTTGTTATCCTCCCATTTCGACAATGCCTTCCTTTCTCTACCCTCTCTTCCATTCGACCACAAACCGACCCCCAATCACCGTGCAAACCATCAATATAACTCTGCTCCTTCGAAAATTACGAGAAATTAATCAGTGTAGAAATGCTGTCTTTGGTTTTCATAGTCTTTCTCTTTATACTTCCTTTCTTTGCTCCTTCGCCTTTATCTTCTTTGTTCTATTCGCATCCAACAGGTATGCATCTGAATGCTATACTATTATTGCTGCAATAATTGTCTTACTCCAGAATCGATTATCTTTGTCAGAGACATGATTGTTTGCTCTCTTTTCCTTTAGTAAAATAATCCCTATCAAAGCTTCATAAAAAGGAAAAAGCATGAAAATAATTTAAAATAATATATTTGACCTTTGTATATAAAATAATATATTTGCGAAGATTCACAGAACGCTCTAAAATAAAGCTTGAAAATAAAATCTTTTAATAAAATATATTATAATGATACAGTTCCTTTTTATAAAGATATGTTTCAGTACAAAGATATTTTTCTTTGTAAAATGTTTATGCGATTTTCAAATTATAATTATAAACTTATCAAAACATAGAAAAAAATAGAAATTCCTATAAAAAATATATATAGTACTTGGAATATCTGCAAAACGAAAACGTACATTCTTGAAACTTGACTTGATTAATTCAACGTGACACGAGAATTTTCCAGTCGTGACGGAAAATGATCTCTTTAATCCCCAAGTATTGTAAAAGGATGTCGGAATGAAATAAAAAAATGTGTAATTAAAAACGTATACCACACACCCGTTCTCGTCTCGCGTATCCGCTTACAACCGGTCCGGATACGATACTGACATTATGTCATACGAACATAAAAACTGAGCGAATGATTTCAACAGGATGGTCAGCAGTTTTATTCGGCAATTATATATATATAAAAAAAAGCACACGTGGACACTTCTCGATTTTGTATTAAAATTAATTTCAATTTTATGCCCCGTCAATATATCTTATTTATAATATTAAAAAAGATCTTTTTATTGACTCTTAACGAGTGAAATTTTTAATTTTGAAAGTAAAGAAGTCGCGTTAAGACAATTCATTTCTCATCGATTTGAATCGCAGATGCATTTTTTACGCGATGCATTTTTTATATCTTGATAAATTACATTTAAGATGTTTATGACATCTAATGCACTTAACTCTTTAATGATGATAAGTAAAAACAACAATCAGTCAATATCCAATTACTATAATTGATTACAGCTAAATTTCAAGTTTGCTTTAATTCTCAATCAACAAAGTCTAACATTGCAATCCCAATTTTAGGAAATACGATACCTACTGAATACTTATTTGAGTAATTATAGTGTCACAATGATATGTAATATGAACGAAAATGAATAAGCAGGAATGAGAATCACTGTTCGAGAGAGCTCAAGGTGAACGAGCTTCAAAGTGGCAATGGTGAGTCGCAGAGAGCCACGTCGAGACAAGCGAAGGGCCTATGGGCTCTAATGCTTGCATCGTTCCTTACGTGGAAAGTGCACGAAACATTTCCACCCTCCCTATTTTTCTTACACTTCACAGCTGCACTAATTGAATAAACAACTATTCGCGAGAGTGTGAATTTATAATGTCTCAAGAATTTCCAAGGAAACAATATATGTGTGGAAACATGATAAAACCCCAAATTATTAAAAAAATTATTTAAAAAATTATTAAAAAATTATTACAAAAAATGTGTTATTGAAAAAAATTCAATAATCTTCACGTTCCCCAGACTGAAAAGCTATTTTTATGAGTATATTTCGATTGAAATGGCAAGTTTAAGAAATGAAAAGAATTAAAAATCAAGAATATATTTTCAGCTTCGTAGATTGAATATCAAATTTTGTAAAATAATATTAATTTCTTTCTCTCGCATCAATATATGTGGCTCTTCTAAAATTATATAAATTCCTTCTATTTTTTAATAAATTTTGTTATATCGTATCTAACTTTGCAGTATTATTATACTAATTTTCTAAATGCATCGTAACGTAAAAAATTGCAGACAAAAAGAACATACTCTTATAAAAAAAAAAGAATCATGTCATATTAATGTAATTTAATACGCGATTGTTAAAAGACGGTCACTTTACAAGAACGCTTTACCATAAAACCTGGAACTTTCATAGTCTAACATTGCATATGCAACGATCAAATATAGAGACGGTTTTAACCAAGGTCGGTCGATGCTCTAAACAACATCGGGCACATCTCCCCAACATTACAGAATGAAAGGAGGTGCCACAGGGTGCACGCTCCGCCGAGTCGTCCTTGACCCCAAAGTCAGCCTGCATTCTGCCCTGTACATCTCGAGAAGAATATAACGCACGTTCCGCGCACGCATATCAATTTTGATTATTTAAATTAACTCTGCTTTTAAAATCTTGTATCTCTTTTACATCGTCTCGTTAATTTCAGCTTCATTTCTACCTAACAATTTTTTTTACCCTCAAAAACACGAGATTATTTATTTATGATTTAAAAACTAATTAATATTCGTAGATTCGTTAATTAAATTTTTTCAATTATTTCTTTCTTAATTCTTGGAACATTTTGATGCTAGTAAATAAATAATACAAACAATGTCTATTAAACTTTTGCTGTCCAATAATTTGAAAAGTCGATATAATAGAATTTCTTTAAATTGATCCGTACGTTGACGTTTTTAATTCATGCTTTCTTCTGTTATATTCCATTATGTAAAATAAAATACAGATTTATTGCTTATTTTGGAATTGATATAACTCTCGAATTGATATAATTTTGATTTGCTTTCATTTTTAATCATAATAATTTTTGATTAGTAATCAAAAAATCTCGAAAATAAGAAGCGAAATGTTAAAAATGAAATGTGTAAAACCTATAAACGTTAATTTATAGTAAATTGACTATTAATTTTAACTGTTTTAGTTACATAATTTAATTAATAATTATATTAAAAATCGATAGAATTGGATGCCTTATAATTTTTTATTGCTAGTTTTTTATAATTGCATAAATTTATCGAATTTATTTTTTACGTGTTATTAAATATAAAAATTTCTCAATTTGAGTTATTACATATTAATTAATTTAATTAATTAAAAGTACACTAAAAACATAAAAGCGTTAAATTTGAAGTGAACCGGGAAAGATTTGAGTTAAAATTATGAAAAATCAACGGAAGGCCAAAAAGCGAGGAACCGAACCGGAAGTTGGCTATCTCGCGGCAGCGGCACAAAGGATGGCACTTAAAAATTCAATGCATTTCAAATGGGCCAGGAATCTGTCCTCAGGCGCTGTTCGCGAACGCCATTTTCACTCGCGTTCGCGTAACCGTTTGTTGAGCTTTCGTTTCCGGCTGACCTATGATGATAGCTCCTCCCTATATTCGGGAAAAGCTCACGATTTTGCATAATGATTTACATAAATAACGTGCGATTAAACGATTCGCTATCACTTTTGCTTGTTAATCGATAGTACTGATGAATAACAAAATCCTACTTTTTTAAGATCTCTAATCCAATTTTTAGTTGATTTCAAATAAAATTAATAAATTTTTGTATTTAATAACGTAATAAATACAAATTCGATAAGTATGTAATTATTTTAATCCTTTTAAGCCTAAAATTCTTCGATTCTCTTTATCTTTTAAATGTGTTATGTATAAGTGATATGTAATTTCATACTGTATTTTTCTGATCTTCAATCAATAAACCGCTGACTTTTAATTAAAAGCAATAATTAGAAAGATTAGGCAAACAATAAATAAAAGAAATTCGTATATAATAACGTAGAATTAACGTAGAATTTTCTAAACAAATATAAACTACTAAGAAAAATGTAAAAAAAGAATATAAAATGCAAAAGAAGATATCAAATGTATCTTTATAGCTATCATAAATATAATCCATCATAATTCAATTTTAATCGTAATTTTAATGTGTGATATGAGTAACTTCGCGCGCGCGCGTGCAAAATTCGCCGTAAATTTATTTCCACCACACAACATGTGCCAAATTTAGAACAGTGTGTCATCGGCTTCTATGTTTTTCACATCTGTCAGACATAATACATTCTTGCGCATTATTTACTTATTAATATAGATATGTAAACAACATAAATTAAAAAATTTAATTTTTTAAAAAAGAAAAACAAATGATTCTAAATTTTTATAAACAGCTAATTCTAAATTTTTATAAACAACAAATTTAAAAAAATATCAGCTTGCCTCCAAATATTTTTTTATAACTTATTATTTTTCAGTAAAATTATTATATAAAAAATATTAAATTCTCAAAAAAAGAACTGCAATTTTATATAATGCCTTTAGAAGAAAACAAATAATTTAGTAATATTTAATATTGTATATCATCACGTTTTTCTATAAAATCTCAGTTTTTTTCTCCTTTCAATTTTTAAAAAAATTTACCACAAATTTATGGAAATATTGAAAGTAATTCTATATAATATTATTAATCACTGTAAAATCGAATATAATTTACATTGTAAGAATAGTTCGAAATATAAATTACACATAAAACATCATATTAACATAAGCAAAATAAATAAGAAAAGTTAATATGCAATTAATCTATATTCATGTTATACTCACACGTCCGTATTTCGATAATTTTTTAAATTGTTTCGATGTTGTGTTGAAAAATAAACTATAAATATTTGGAGGAAAAAAGGTCAAAATTCTCGCTAGTCAGCGATGTATAGAGAGAAAGAGAGAGAGAAAAAGGGGATAGAAGAAGTGCTCTGGAGAATAAAAGAGAAAGCGAGATGGTCGCAGGCGAACTATCGATTTTTTTTATACCCAAGCAGCCCATGTGCGAATAGTGATCGTGATGGGGAGATGGATAAGGGGAGCAAAAGAAGTTACACAAGGGGTAGCGTGACACAGAAACGACCAATATGAAAACCCGCTTGCTCTGTTACACCTTGTATTAATTTATAACGTAGTTACGCATGTTTTCACATTTTTCGGCTCCGAATTATAACGCTACGTTAAAAATCCAATATTCAGCAATTATTTTTCTACCTCTCTACTTTATCTCCCTTCAATGCAAAATGTATTGATCTCTACTAACATATTTCATTTTTTTATTTTAAAAAAATTAATGTAACAATATTACAATATTATTGTATTTTAAATATCTGATAAATTCTGATTTTATTTCAATATTTTTCTAATACTCTAAATTATTTTTCTCTGATAATTTATAATCTTATATTTATAATTTGATATATATATATATATATATATATATATATATATATATATCTTCAATACATTCCAATACTGATCTAACAGGTTTCCATAAATTATGAATTTATAAATATATATTTACGCTGCATAAATTTAATTTATAGGACAAATGAGAAGTCCCTCTCCTTCAACATTTATTATAATATATCAATTATTAATATATATTAAATCATTTATCTTTGACAAATATTTAAATTTATTTGTAGCTTCCGACAAGAAAAGATATTTATAAATGTATTTTACGGTTAATATGTTATCAATTAGTTTATCGAGATCATCGAGTTTATCGAGCTTCATTGAGATAACAAAAAAGAAACATTTTTGTTACAAATTTAAATTTTTAAATTTAAATTATTTTTCACAATGTGTGGGAGTGGATGAAGTACAAGATTGAAAAAATATGAAATTATTATAACTCATACAAGTTATAAGTTATAATTATATGTTAATCAACTTATATATTGTTAGTAAAACATTTACTAATTTATTTGTAAAACACTCACCTATTTTTCTCCAATTCGTTATGAGTCGTCCTGAAAGAAATAAAAGAAAACACGTTCGTTACATCTTTCTCTTCATCTTCGTCTTTCAAAAACATGATTTATGATAAGACCAGAAATTGAACGATAATAATGTCGAGACTAGTTGATACAACATAAACATGATATAAAATCGAAAAGACGATTATTTATCAGATAAAACGTATTACAAATGCAGCTAAATAATTTGAAATTGGAATAATAATAGCATTTATAGCAATAGTGTAATAGGAATGTGTACTACACTATTGCTATAAATGTAATAGTGTAGTTGAATTTTATTATAAATTATAAACGATTAATTGCGCCAAATGAAAATATTTTGAGTTGTATATGAGATGCCGGATTTCGAAAAGTACGATTTAATAAAATTTTTCGAGTTACAGTAAGATTGTGAAAATGCATTATGAAATTGAAATATTTGTATAAAATTTTTCTCTACAGTTTGAAAATTAGATATGACATTGTAGAAACAATTCATATATAAAATGTACTTGAAAAATTTATATTAATGTGAGAAAATAGGAAAAAAAATCATTAATGTTGCAAAATTTAACATATGGAAAAATTGAAATAATAATTTCGACTTATAAAATTTGAATAAATTTCTAAATGTCATTTCTAAAAAGATATCTGTGCAAACAAACCTGCTGCCTTGGGACTTCTTTGTCTTTGGCCTCTTTGTAACCGTCCGCATATCATCGGGTATTGGCATCGTTGAAGCATAGCCATGTTCAGCTTCTGTAATTATAAAGCGATAAAATCGATAAATAGAATATAAAATTACATACAGTATTCTAAAATTAATATCCTAAGCTTTACGTAATCAAAATAAGCGAAGCTTAATAAATGGAGATATGAAAATTACTCGTCTTTTTTTAAATGTCATCTCTTCAGCTTCAAAATGTTTAATATCGTACGAATTTATTCTAATAAAATTTTATCTTCAAAAACAATGCACTTATTTCGTTATAAGAAAAATCGCAACGTGACTCTCATGAGAGAGTTGAAACTTTCGAAGCTCGTTAAGCTTGTTATGGAGCGAGTGAAGACGCGAATGCACCGATATTAAGTCACGTTTTAGACTATACCAGAAGAGTCACGTCCGATCGAGGTACGATCGTGCCTCGTTTTGTGATTTTTCAAACAAATAAACATTCAATTATTTCAATTCAATAAATATGTATTTTCGAGTTAGGCTCATATTGCTCGAGTGTCACGTGTAATGTTTACACTTTTACAGATATAGAATTAAATTGGAGTAAGCAAATGTATCAAATTGATGTTGAAAAATAAATACATTGGAATATATTTGTATAAATAGAGCTTGACTTTAAATTAAGATACGGATAGATACTTGAAATCAGATGAAAATAGATAGAGACTTTAGAATAAATTTCCATAAATAAAAAGGTCACAGGTAAATTGAGACAAAACTTTGGGGATCGTACTTTCTTAAATTTACATCAGTTTTACTTTCATTCAAATGCGAATTCATCAAAATTTCAATAAAAATATTCGTGGTTCATTTTAATTAAAATTAGATACATAATTCTTCGGCATTCATTATAAAGTAAACATGTTTAATTTCACGATCATAAAGTAATTTATATATTTTTATGTATAAGGTATATATTTTTTTTCCGATTTGTACGTTTCTGCAAATTTACGATATTTAAAAAATCTGACATTTTACAGAAGATCGAGCGGACTTTATGCCTTGTTTAAAAAATTACGCGTTACTTTAATTCGATCGATATAGTACAACATTCGATTATCACAAACGACGTTTATTTTGCACAAGAGCGTTACATAAAATTGGAACTTGCGAAATTCGTATGCGAACGACAACATTCGATCGCTCTTTCGGAAATCTAACGTCGTACTACGCACGAGGGGACACGCGTGCGCACGCGCGCGGAAAACGACGTGCGTCCTCGCATGCACGCGGCTCTAAGTGCGACGCAGCAGCATTATAAGTGGAGTGATAAAATGAGATCATCGCGCCGCGTACGATCCACTACGAAAACAAAGATAGCGGTGGCGAGATGAAGCGTATTTTTAAATCAAACTTCTCGTTAAAGGGATACATTCCAAATAGAAGCGTCCTCAAGAAGAGAATTTATTTGAAAGATTCGAATTATATATAATATACGCTATGTATTTTTTTAAGAGATCGAGGCTGAATTTGACCATAAACTTTCATAGGCGATTCGATTAATTACTGTTATGCGAAAAAAACGTTTAAAGCAGACACACATCGGAATTAATAACAAAAACAAAACCGATAATTTCAAAATTTTATTTTTCGAACTTTTTTAACAGCATGCTTAAACTTTTAATGAAATAAAACAATATCCGACGTGTTGATTCCAGATAACAACTTTAAGTAAACAAAATACCACATACACGTCAAAGCTATATTAAAAATATTATATTACAAAAATGCGTTACTTTATGTAATTAAACATTTCTAAAGAGTGAGAGAGTTAAACCTGTCACGATAAAATTAAGTTACACGCGTGGAATAACTTTTAATTTTCCTTTGCTTTACATTTACACGATTTAATAACTTAACCGGAATTTAATTATAACATCGCACACCTTGTACAAAAACTCTCATACATTACATTGAACATTCACCCGCGTGATACGATCGATTATAATCACCAAGATGTCGACATCGCGATAAGCGGAAAACGTATGAAATTTAAATTAAATCAGATACGAAAGAGAGAGAGAGAGAGAGAGAGAGAGAGAGAGAGAGAGAGAGAGAGAATATGCGTGCGAGAGAGAGAGAAAGAATAAGCGCGAGGAACACTCACCTCTTTCCCTTCGTTCAATGTACTCGGCGGCCTGCAGTAGGGCAGCAATGCTCATATTTCCTCGGTTTGGCGTAATCCTGGCGGCTTCCGTTCACGCTCACTCTTTCTTCCTCTCCTCCTGCCGCACGCTCCGGAGCACAGCCGATGGGACACACGCGACGGGACGCGGCGGCGGCGGCGCACGCACTCGCGCAGCAGTACACTCACACGCACACACACCCGCGCGCGCGCGCACGTGCGCGTACGACGGGCGCCTAGGCGAGAATGAAGGGGGAGGGCCGCGAGATACGTAATCGTGATGTCTTCGGCCGCCGTGCCGTGCCGCGCCGCCTCGGGCGATTCCGCCGCGCTTCGGTTACCTTCGGCCACGTAACTGCGCGCACCGCGCGCGACCAGCGACGACGATGACGACGCGCACCGAGCGAGGAACGTGCACGATCCGCGGACGGCAACGGCGGCGGCGACGACGGCGACGGCGACGGCGGCGAGAACCGATACGCAAAAAGCTTCCTCCGCGCTTGCTGCTCTCGACCGAGCCTCGGACAGCGATTCCCCTGTCGCGAGCGCGATAAGAATCAACGAGGATCCCTCAGGAGTCCTCTCGGTCGTCGAATCTCACTCCGGTTGATAAAACTCGCTCCCACGAAATTCCAATATTAACGAACTTGTCCACTTGGATGCTTGATTGCTTCGATCGTTAAACGTCAATCACCGACTGTCAACAATGTCGCCAGCGACGAACGTCTTCGCGCGACACGTGAAATTCTCCTGCCCTTCGAGCGTCCCCAGCGTCGTATCAACAATAGGGTCGTAGTAATAATCGTCGGATCACCAAACACGAAGCCACGCGTTCCTCGATGTGTTTCCTTTTCAATCGTGATTGTCCCAATCGTTTTATCCTTCCTCCTGGTCCACACGGTATCTTCTCTCCCCTCTTGCTCTCTCCGCTGCTCCTTCCACACCGTGTGTATCACCACATTTACCGCGATTACACTAGAGATCACACAAGAGAAAACCAATTATCATCATCGTCTATCGTACTCGGCACTCTCTTCTCGCGAACGCGATTACGCGTATACGACTCCGACAACACAATGCTTCCACAAAGTACCGCGTGAGGTAACTGCGCTTCGAATCGCCGAGAGAAGCCAATCGCGAACGGCGCATACGCACAAGTAAACACAAGCGCGTGCGCGCGTCCGCACACATGCGCACACACGTGTAACGTGATACACACACGCGCGCACACATACACGATGCACGCAGAGCGCGAGCATCGTACGACGAGTGAAAGAGCGAGAAGACGGAAGAAGAAAGCGGGATGGGACGAAGGAGAGAATACGCCTACGCGCGGTCGCGTAACGCGAGAAAAATAAACAGCGAGTAAAACGGAAACAGAGCGAGAGCGAGAGAGATGGAAATAAACGGATAAATATAGCAAGTTGCGATAAAGCAAAATTTATTATACGCTTCGAAATGAAATTCCCTACGAGTTAAAAACATACGGAAGACGCACGAAAATTTTTTCTCCTTTATCGCACATTTACGATCTTATTAGAATTTAAGAAAAAAAGCTTGACCGCGTGACTTTACACAAGAGAGATACAGAGCAAATATTTTAATATACTATATATATGTATATGTATAAATGTGGTATATACACGTAAGTTTAAAAGAAATGTATAATTTATGATATATTCTCTTGTTAGGGATACTAAAGAACACATGTTAAAATAAAAATAAAGTATAGTAAAAAAATTAATTCATCTTTAAAAAATTTTTTATTAAAAATCTATCTTTAATGTTTAACAATAATTTGTTAATGTGTTTAATTATGTAATATTTATTTTATAAATTATTTTATAAATTATTAAATATGTAATTATTAAATATTATATGATTATTTTTGTCTATCATCACTATTATGTCTCTAAAAAATAAAAAAAATACCCTGGAATATTTCATAAACTCATATTCCTAGTAAAATTATTTGATATGTGCTTTCTATTTTTTAAGAAAAAAATTATAGGCTATAATTCGTGAATTAAAAATTAAAAAGAAATTTTATAGTTGTAGTGTAGACAATATGAATTACATACTTGTCCTATTTGTGTCAGTATCCTTTTGTAAACTTTTTTCGTATGTTTAATATTCATTAGTTACATATTATTCAAACAATTATAAATGGAAAAAGAAACCATTTCAGATAAAAATAATCACGCAACGTGTTTTGTACTAGAGAGAAAAACGTATTATGAGATAAAAGATATACTATCTGTATATGATCATAAATAGAAAATTAAGACAGAACTAAAGAAAATTTATTAATTTTCCGTATTTTACATAACATGGATGTACTAAGAGCTATACAACGAATGTTAATAGTCTTTTAAAAAGGTGCAATTAAGCAAAATAATCATAACATAAAAATTATTTACAAGAAATTCTGTTTGTTATATTTTGTACATTAAAAAAAAGGTATACATTTGCCTGAAAAAGAAAAGGGCATAGGTAAAAAATGAAAGCATAGAAGTCTGATATAAAACGAGATAATCAAGAAAAGGGAAGAAAGCAAGGAAGAAGAAAAGAATAAATCTCTCTTTTTATCCAGGTGAATAATTTGAACTTTATGTCTCGTAATTTTGAGTTTAGACATTTTGTCTAGTTCCTTCATTTTTCTTATTGTTAAAAATAACTTCTCAAGTTATTCAATTATGAACGCGTGTGTGAATTTCAGCAAACTGTCGCGCGCGCATTGATTCAAGGAATATCGAAGAAAAAATAAAGACATTTATGTTTAGTATACATTACCGGATATCTCGCTTTCTCACCGCGTTGAATATTTATAACACATTCTTTGATACAAACTTGAAATTGATTTTTACCTCGCACGACAATATTATAAGAAATTGATTCTATTTAATATCGCGAGAAGAGAGAGAGAGCGCCAAGATTTCTATTCATATAAAAATCCGCTACTTTAAAAGTTAACCGAAAAGCCATCTGTCATAACGATTGAATGCGATGAATATATGCAATAGGAAGCGAGAAAGGGGGCGAGGAAGGACGGGAGGGAGCCTCAAACAACACTATCTATGGGCGATTTTGAATAAAACTTTCTTTCGCGCGTTATTTTCGAACAAAGAATTCTCTGACAATTTGGATTCGTCGAAGCCAGTTGCTGCTGCTGCTGCTGCGCGGATCGAGATTGTTATATTACGAGGCGCTAGCAACACGCCAGCTGATAACTCGCAAACAAAGAGAGGCGGCAGGCGACCTGCCTCCGCGCAACAGCACTTTCTACCCGAACGTCCACTAGAATGCGCCAGCTGAGATCCCCTCGTCGCGCATACAGGGCGCCCCGTATGCATACGTCTCTCTACTTGATGACACATACATGCATACACACATACGCGGCAGCGTACATGCACACATTATATACGTCACGTATGTACGTATACAAATATACATTCACGCCCCTGCGTATATTTACGTACGTATACATACGTATATATACGCTGACATCCGCTCGATGACATTTGGCACAGGCCACGGTGATAAAGGAGTGTGCGAAGATAAGCGAAAAAAGAAAAGGGAGAGTCGGATACAAAGATATATATGTATATAAAAAGAGAGAGAGCGAGAGAAAAATAAAAAGAGAACAAGAGAGAGAGACTGACAAGAGTGCCTGTTCACTTTGTTGCGTGGACGATCAACTCTGCCCAGCGCTAGCTCTCTCGCGCTAGGTTTCCCACGGGGGCGGAGGGGCGCTCGGCGGCGGCGGGGTGGGAGCGGGCTGATCGGACAACGAACAATGCCGAACGCGAGTGGAGCGAATGAGCGGCGGCCACGACGGCGAAAACGGCGATCGTGATGCGCGACGACTCGAACGATAACGGTAACGACGATTCACGAACGATTCGGAACGTATGAACGAACGAGCGGACGAGCGAGCGAGCGACAGCCTGACACCTCCGCGCTTCGCGAGCACTCGCACGCATTTATCGATGTCAAACGCTCTCTTCGGCGGCAGCAGCGCTCTTCGCGGCGGTGCGCGCGCTTACGGCCGCAGCGATTGGCTGTGCGCGGCGGCAAGCGCGCCACGGCGGCCAATCGCCGCCGCTGTAACAACCGTCGCGGTGAACGTCGCGTGCCGCCACCAACACCCGCCGGCTGTCACGTGAATCTCATGCCCGAAAACAAAACAAACAGCTGGCCGCCCAGCGTCGCCGTTGTCGTCCTCTTCCAGTGGGCTGAGCGATAACGAGCGCAGCTGAACGGAGGCGAGCGAAGCCGAACGGACCCGATTCCCTCTTCGCGTATGTAAATTTAGATCGAGAGAGGATTGAAATGTTATAGTGTCTTTGCTTAAAATTATAAAAGAAATCAAAATTGTATATAATTGATGACTGAGGAAAATCGATGTTTGCATTAGATATATATAATTTTTGGTTGATCTTTTCTTGCTCAAGCAATTTTACTTTATAAGATAGAGCTGAACAGCTGAGAAAGAAATATTTTTGAAATTTCTCAAAATAAAAAAAAAGAGTAAAGAGATAGAAGTACTATGATTTAAAAAATATTTAAAGTATGTAGTTGAAAATTAAAATCTTGAGATAGAGTGGAAATATTAAAACAATTAAATATTATATATATATATATATATATATATATATATATATGTAATATTATATAAAAAAATCTAATGGAATATAACAACTTTTAAATAATCTTTAAAATATTTTTTAAATAAAATTTTATAGCAATATAAAAGAGAAGAATCTGTCCATGAATATAATTGTCAAACTATATTTTATTATCATTTTATAAAAATCTTATTAAATTTTTATTTTTTAAATAAAGATTATTTAGATCTTTCTTTTCGCGATTTTATATCACATTCGCGATACTGGTGTGATGCCCAAAATGTCTAATGCATTCTCGAGTACAATTTGCAATGAGTGTAACATATACAATCTTGCAAACATTTTGGAAATCAAATGATCACCTCCTTCCTGCAATTTATGAAATATAATTTGAAGAAAAAAGAAATAAGATTTAAAATATAATCTGGCATATCTAAGAATAAAAAGCATAAAATATACAGCTTAATAACTAAGTAAATATCATACTTTCAGCTTTTTCTCTTACCGTTAAAATTCTGATTCTTCGATAGTAGATACTGAACTTTTGACATAATCGTGATAAAAATAGGCATAATACTTGTGGATAAATACAAAAATTCGTCTCGCACTTTAAACAATCATTTATCATTTGTGGATATCCAAAGATAAAATTATATATGAGCTCCCATTCATCCTGCAAAAAAATAAAATGTTTCCTCTTTAAAATCAACAAAGCTCTTAAATGATTAAGAAATTAATAAATTTATGACAAAAAATCTTTAAGATGAAAGTCAAACTAAGATTATACAAATAGAAAATTTTTGAATTATTATTATTAAAAAATTGTAAAAATATGAAATAAACTAAAAATGTTCTTTGTACTTCTTCATGTAGTTGTGAGAAATCTACATTTTCGATATTTGGTAGACTGGGATAATTGCCACACGATACTTTCTCTTTGTACTTCATTATAATTGTTGCTATTCTGGCAGTGTTGTACAACACAAATGCAGCACCTACAACATTTACATACAATATTTACTTTTAATATACAAAAGTTCTTATTTGTTGTCATAAATATTTGCTAAATAAAATTATAGATTACTGTTTTAAAATAATTATTGCTAAATGTTTTTTATGATCACAGAAATTCAAATACAAAATATAGCTTGATAATTAAACAAATTTAAGATTTAAGAAAGATTAAAAACTTTTTTATTAGAATTAATTTAAAAATTTAGTTTATTAAAAAATTAATAATTTGTTAATATTGAAGATATATAACCTCTGTTATTTGTGCTGCTTTTATTATCTTGAAAATTATTATTTCCTATAACAACTGATCGACTAGGTTTCACAGCCATTAATTCAAAAGTGATAATGGCATTAGCCAAATTGTGCAAAAAGAAATCTTTCTTTGTATTATTTATTTTGCTCTCAAGAAGCTTATGTTCATTTAATTCTGCCAGTTGATTCATTTTACATTTTACATATTGCTCCCATGTGAGACATATTTCTTTCGAATTTGTATGGCAATTTTTTACAACACCACATACATATTTCTCATATCCCTTATCAACTGATCCTTCTGATTTGCTAGTGAACATATATTTGTTAGCACAATCTTCCTCAGTAGATAATGTATATCCATGTAGACTTAATGCCTTTGCAGCAATATTTTTTATTAGACGCAGTCTGTGAGAAGTAAGATCTGATTGTATATCAGGCTGATACCTCAAATTAAATGTTTTACCAGTTGATTGAGTTTTTCCAAACATCATCCCATGTTCGACAACCATTCTTATACTCTTTGTAATAATATCTTCTCGATTTAAGAATAAACAGACTCTTTCTCTTTGCAACATGCATTGTTGTATTCTTATTGGCCAGCTGCTACTCTTCAGTATTAATTGTTTGAAGATCTGCTGAAATTTAGATTTTATAATCATAGTAGACATAATATTCGATTATTATATGTTTATGTCATGTAAGAGTGTTTGACAAACTTTAATGTAACATTTCATATACAATAGAAAAAAAGATCAAGTTTATTCATTTTAATACATTCATTTTATTTTTTGCATTGTTCTATTTTCTCTTTATATGTTTTGAACATAAATATACACACACACACACACACACACACACACACATATATATATATATATATATATATATATATAATTTTTTTTTATACAATATACAAGTACAAAGTATATAATATTCAAATGTACAAAGTATATAAAAAATGCAATTAAAACGAATATATTTTTAGGTCCATTTAAATTAGGTTAGTTTTAATATAAACAATCAATGTTTGAAATATTTATTTACCTCCTCTGTCACCTCTGCATCTATATCATCTCTTGTCATACCGTGTATGTGAATGAAGTGTTGCAAAATACTTGTGCAATTCTTGGTGCACGTTGAGATACTCTTCCACGCTTTAAAGTTACACAAAAAATATAATTCTCCATTTGCGCACAAATTTTCATTATTTATTTTGATTATTGAAGAATTTTTATATTTGTCGCCAGTCAGGTGAAAGACAATGTTATCAATAACAGATTTGATATTAAGTTCCATCCAGCTTTCCATCGAAAATTCTAATGTTGAATCAGCTGATCAATAGCGTGGCATCAAGTGACAGCTACTAACCTAACAATCTGTCGTAGTAAATTGTATGTTTTTATATCATTTTATGTCATTTTTTTGTATAGACTGAGATAAATAGAAATGTATAGAGATATATATAGATAAATATATTAGAGAGAAAAAACCTACTAAAATATGCAAATAAAATGGATAGTCTTTACTTAATTTAGCTGAATTTTCAAGCTGAAGCGAAATACATAGGTTATGATCATAGCTTGAAAAAGAAAAGGGAATATAAAAAATATTTTATGTACCATATTTCCAGTAGATTCTATTCTATCTCGATAAATTACTTATCTTTTAGCTATTTGTTCTTATGTAATTATTTTAGATAAGAAATGTGTATTTATACATACATAATGTGTGTATTTTTTATGTCAATGAAATAAACATTTGTATTATAAATAAAATACTTTATATATATATTTTTAAATAGATTAATAGATATTCCAGAAATTTGTTAATTGGGTTATTAAAATAAAACAATATTACTCTTTATAGTAATAATTTAAACGTATTTGCATATTTATTATATAATTATAGATTTGTGTATCTTACAAAATATCACAAAAAGAATTTGCTACTTAAAATACAAGTAAATTAAGTCTTTAATATATATTAACATCTATAATTTACTTAAGTGTTACATTATTCTATTTAACAATTTTTTTGTATGTAAAAGTTTGTTAAATAGAATGATGATATTTAACATATGCTATAGCTGCGAGATCTTTGCAAAATTCTTCTGTCACTATGGCGCTTTCATATAAAATATTTTCTTTCTCCCTGAAATATGAATATCAGAACAGATAAGAAATAATTTATATACAGTGTAAAATATTTTAATAATGCAAATTCAACAAATTTAAATTTAAATTTTTCTTTTCTAATTTTATAATGATAGTGAAGAACTATTTTAGCCTTTAATCTCAAACAGAAAAAAATATTTCCCAAGAACTAAGCTTCATAAGTATAAATTAGCAAGTGAAACTTTATTTTTTTATTTAATTTTAAGATGGAATTTATTTTGATTGCGAAATGCTAAAAATATTAACTAATTACGAATCAAATTCAACTTACTCCTCTTGAGAGCAATCACCTAATAATTTTAACCTTGTTTCTTTCAGCATTGTCTTACTCTCTGCAGTTTTTGGTATTTCGCTGACAAGCTGTTTGATGACTTTCTGTAAACACAAGAATAGACTTTTTGTGCCAGGTAGCAGAGGTAGCAGTGGATTCAGCATAAACTCATGCAGGTACGGATGCGGCAGTAACGCCAATCTAGAGATCAATCCTGTAACTTCTAGATTGACTTCATATGTTTGTCTTGGCATATTGCTGATTTTATCAAAGAGCATGCTCAGGAATGGTCCCATGTAGAATCGACCTGAGCAATGGTCGGCTTCCGGTCGCGAATCAGAACTTGCAGAATCATCTACCATTACTGCCTCCAATGGCCATGCCATCAAAGCACAGTCGGAAAGTACCAGAGAATATTGCCGTTCCCAAGCTGGCATATATTTTTCGTAATTGTTAACATCGCAATCTGTTTGCAAGTAACGCGGCATCAATGACAGGAAACTGAAATAAAAGTCAGAGATCTGTAGCATTTGAATTATTTATAGTTTTCTCTTGTTTATATCATTTTCTGAAAAAGCATAACAGACTGGTATATTTTTAATTCTTGACAATCAATATATGCTTATTTATTTTTAATTAGTTTTTAATTTTTAACATTATACAGTTATCTTACCAGTTGATAACTCGATGGATATTACTCGGTGCTAAGGTACGACTGTGATTCTGCTCGTAGGAGAGATCTAAAAATCCCTTTTTTTCCTTTTCTCTTTCGTCTTCCTCATCGCTCCACGAGGCGATAGCACTATCCGCGGCAGTATTATCATAATATGCTCGCGTTGATAGATAAATCAGTATGAGACAATGCAGTATGTGTTCATTTCTCTTATCTATTGCCTCTTCAAACAATTTTAGTGTCTCCACTGTTAAATCGTTACTATCCGTAAAACAATTCTCTATCAGTCTATGTAATACTGGTGACGTCCATACATTTGGTATTTCTGGATCTCTATCTTGTCCGACCAACCAATAACTCACCTCTGAAAAATCGTTAAAATTTCAGAGATAGGATAAATCGACAAAATTTCCAAAAATTTCGGCATCAAATTAGGAAAAACCTAGTTATAAATTGCACTATCTTTTAAAAAGATTTCAAAAAATTAAGATTTCCTGCACACTATTGTACAATCATTTATAGTATTTTATATTTTCAAATTATTCTGTATACCTGTGCACAATATAGGGGAAGTTATCTCTTTCAAACATTTAGTGACTAGAGCTGTGATAAGTACGACATGATGATCGACTAGGGCGGATGTCACTATTCTCTCAAAAAACATCACTCTGATGGTTCTTGCCAGCGTTTCGGCGAATTCCGTCTGGGCCTCTCTGATTAACTGGTCGCAATAATCGAACCACATGAAAAATGCGGCGACTTGCCGACAACCGGGGAATTTTTTCTCTTTAGTCCACAACGGCGAGTCCAGACCCCACGTAACATCCACGTTATAAATATCTAAGTGATCTACGTGTGCCGGGATAGCATTGAACAAGTTTTCCAGACGAATTGTCACTATCGACGGCAGCTCGCTCCTGGCCACTGTTTGCGCGAATGAAGGATCGTCTAAGGAAGCCAAGACCATTATTCCCTCGCATGCTCGTATTCTTACAGTGTTGTCCTGAAAACGAACAATAAAAGCACAATCAGATATTATTTATATTACAATTATAGTTAGCTCATTATTGGTTCATAAATCAGCTCAATAATTAACTCATCAATTGTTATATCATAATTATATCATAATTAAAAGATCAACAGTATATTGTTTACCGCGCTATTTAAGTAACTCATTAGGGCGTCCAATAGAAGACACTTGGATTTTTCTGGTATACATGGTGACGATTTCAAACTTTGATTATCAACCGCTACATAACTTGCATCATCGTAAGCATTACAATCAGTGTCTAACCGCAAGTCTCTCAAGTTTTGCAAATGTTCGTCAATTTTATTTCCTGAAGAATCTTCTTGTCTCTTTTCTTTCCACTGTTCATTGCTCTTTGTATCTATTGAAGGCGAATCGCAAACAGACTTTTGAGCCAGAGGGCTCGATGATACACTTTCCTCCCTCGAGGAGATAGATTCGTTCGATCTTCTCGACGAGCCCTGCGATGAAGCGGTTGTCTTGAAAGATCTATTTGAACGCAGCAATCTTCTCTGTTCTTTGTCGAAGAGATTCGGATTGATTAATGTGACTGCTTGGGTATCCAAAGGCTCGAATAAGGGATTGGAATTGTTTCTTCTTCTTGTCGGCACATAGGTCACCTTCTGAATCTCTGTCTTCTCATTTTCTTTCTTGATGGAATTGCTGGTTGTCTGCACAATCGGTGCATCATTGATGATGCTGGTCACATGAGGATATTTGCACACCAAAAAGCAGATCGTGAGCAGAAATTGCACCTAGAAAAGGAAATGACATTTTTTGTATAGTTATATCTTTGCAATTAAGTTAGAGATAAATATAATTCTTTCTGTCAAAGATATGATTACATTAAAGACTTCAAAATTGATTCTATTACATGCTAATGCAGCAAGAAAATATCTCTTGTGTATAAATATATAGTTTGTTAAGAATAAATTATTTTGCTTTAGTAGCACAAATTCGCTTCTTTTTATATGAATTTATTCACTAAAATTATTTATATACCGATAAACTTCGCTAATAATAAATGATTACATATGACAGCAAAAAATGTTTTAATTGCTGTTTTATTAAATATTGCAATAACAATTTTGCTTCAACAACAAAATTCTTTTGCTACGTATGTATTATATATATATATATATATATATATATATATATATATATATATATATGTATACGTGAGTAGATATCGCAAAAGACATTTTGAACTCCATCAGTGGCGCGATGTCGAATACAACCGAAGATAAGCGGAATCAGCCGAAGTGCAACTAGTGTACTTCATGTTGTAATTTACAATTTTCTTCATCTATGAAAATGTTTTTCTCCTAAATAAGATAATCATTATGATTTCAGAGTGATTGGAAAGCTGGCAATCTACCGTATAATATAATCGAAAGGTGCAAAAACGATACGTACACGTGCGAATATCTAAAATGACGTTTTGAAATTGCCGAGGGGTCTCAGCCGATGGCGCGAAACCGAACACAATCGAGCAGGAACGGAATTAGCCGAAGGCGCATTCGAAGTGTATTGTTTCACGTCGGTGGATGTGCGTGCAAATATGCGTAAATTTGTGATTTTTCGCGTGTGCGGGACGAGAAAACTTGCGAGATTCTGACTCAAAACTATTCCTGGACTACTCCTCGCCACGAGACGTTAGTGAGAAGTTGGAATAAGAATGTATACATGAGTGTACCGTGACATTTCGGAATCACGAATTAGCCCCGTCACCGATTAGGAAAAAGTCGAGTATAAAAGAGAGTGAAATTAGTCGAAGACGCGGATTTCGCGCCAGTTAACGCGTGCATTTGAAATCGAATTTCGCCAGTGTATAAATTTGGAAGTGTGGAATTATTCGAGAAACAATATTCTGCGAACTAACGAAGATAATCTTTCCATGCTGACAGATGAGACTACTGATATCCAGCGCTGACACGGACACAAAACGTGATCCAGTGTAATGCTTGCAGGTCAGTAAGTAGATGCGTAAATATTTTTTAAATTAGACGTAAATGAATGTATGATCTGTATGTAAATTGTTCACAGTATCTGAGCCATCAGTCTAGATATATTAATTAATATTGCAATATTTCCATCATTTTTGATTTTATATATTTTTATACATTTTTTAAATATTTTTTAATATGTGAAATAAAGACAATAGTAAATGAATTTTAATAAATATTAACTAGTAAACGAATAAACATATACTTGAAATAATTACATAATTTTTAAAATATATAGAAGACAATGAAAAAAAAGATCAAAATAAGAAATAATTACAAATCTTTGAAAAAAAATGAATTCAAAATGAAAATTTTCTTATTTTTTAGGTTATATTTTATAAAAAGTTTACATAATTTATTTAGTGAAATTTTGAAGAACAGAATTTGTTTAGTAAATTTTACTAAATTGATTGATAAATTTCTTGTGTAAAATGAAATTTACGTAAAAAGAAAATAATATAAAAATAATTTACAAGATCTCTTTACTATATAAAAAAAAATATATATATATAAAATTTTTTGCATTTAATTATCTACAGTTTCTAATTTATATAATAAAGAATTGAATTTTAAAAAAACGTCAGACTACATATAAAAATATGATATGCAGAGTGAAATAGCTATAATATCTTATAATCATGGATTCTTTGTTTCGCAAATAAACTTTTCCTCATAAAGAATTTGATATAATTCAATAGATTGCAGTAAATTAATTTTACTGCTAACTATACCTCTTCACTCTCAATTGGCGATGGTGGATTTCCATTGCAAAGTGCTACGAGTCGTTGTATAGGCGCATAGATAGATGCATGATGTAAGAGAGGGTATTTTGATCTACCCAATAGTTTCCTCAGGAAAACTAGACAAACTGTTCGCATACCAGGCGGTGTTTCCGCGCTAGCTAAGGTGGCTAGAAGGTCCAAAAGTTTGTGCTGTAAAAGATATTCCAAGCAAGGTCCTGGTTCATTTACTTCTTTCTCTTCTTGTAATAAGATTTCTAGTAATACATCCAAATGTCGAGGTATATTGGTGTTCTGTACTGGAACCTTGCAATCGGTCAAATGGCTCACATAGAAATTCATCAATTGCTTCCAATGATAAGTAAAATCTTGCAATGGCGTCGCCGGAGGGGCTATCTGAAAATGTATAGCATAAATTTTCAATCAAGAAATCATAGTAAAGTAATTTACTCTTAAGATTGATTTAAATAGAATCACATAATAAATTAAGATATTAGAAATTTGAAAACAGTAAAATGATTTTAAAGTTTACATTTGTATTTAGGACACAATTTTAAATTATATATTAATAACTGCAATTGTAGTACAGAATTATTGACACGCACCGAAATAAATAAATATAATGTCATTAAAAAGTTTTAAAATTAAAATAATGAATAAGAAAATAATTTATTATATTTCAGATAAATAATTTTCAATCAATCAAAATAATTTTTCTCTTTATTGTATTTTTCATTACAAAGTGGAATGAAAAAATAGTACATGTATAAATTTCTTTTTAACTCCAAATTGTGATTGATATCATTTTCTAAATTGTGATAATTGATGCATTTATTTCAATGTGAGACAAAAAATTTTGTAAATATTAGAGCAAAAAAATATATATAGCATAGAATTTTTTATATTATATATTCACATTATTTTTTATTTTTTCTTATATAACAATATTTAATTGCAGGACATTGAAAAAGTCAGAAAAATGTGTCATCTAATACTTTGATATGTTATCTGAAAAATTGGAACTTGAAAATTATGTGTTTCCAACTATGAAAATATTAGAATAATAATTTCTGTAGAAAAAAGAATTCTTCTTTAATATAGATAACATTTACTTAGATGAATGAGAAATTATATAAAAATTTAAGTAATTTTTGCATATATATATTTAACTATTAGATCATATATATCATTCTGTCTATTGATAAACACTCTTTTTTGTCAACATATATTCAACTAATTTTCTGCAAACATGCAAAGTTTATTCGAGCAAAATCTCTTTTCAGTGTCATTATTCCGCGATTAACGCATTAGATTTTTTCCTGTAGGTTTCCTGCAGGATCGAAATTAAATAGCACTAAATTCTTGATCTTGAAACGCAAGGACGAACGTAATTGCGCGATAGGAGACATTCTCGTCGCCCTTGCCGTCGACGTCGATGTTGTAACCCACTGATCTCTACTCACCACGTCAATGGCATTCTTCAGGGCGTTCTGAATGCCGCTGATCATGTTAACTCATTCGCGAAATATACTCGTGCACACCTTTTGCTTTCATTCGCGAATTCGGAAGCCGTTCTCGCGCAATATCGTTCCGATGCGCCTCATCGCGCGGTGAGGAATAAATTTTCCGATAGCGGCCACGAACCGCAACTTTGACGTGTCCCGTGATGTTGAACGATCGAAGATGCACCAGGTGGCGACACTGAACTCACGTATGTGTTCGAAAAATTATACCCGGTGTCGTAAATAAATTCAGAGAGCACGATTCAGTTGTGTGTCAATCGGATGGATGTTAATGACGTTCGATGCACTTACGCTTTTCTGTTATATTTAAGAAGTATAATTTTTTTTCCATACATAATTAATTCTATCATTCAATTGCTTCATTAAAGTGTCCTTGATTTTGAATGTGAATTCACATTAACGTCACGCATATTATAAATATATTACGGCAATACAGCTGAATAAATATCTTCACGCGAATGCGCGTTTTATATAAGAATGTTTGTAATACAAATAACTGTAACAGTAAACATTTCAAAAGAATTTCAAGAGAATAGTTCAAAATTTCAATGAAATTTTATTTAGCTTAGCTAAAATAGAACAATGAGTAAATATCATTAAAAACATCAAATTACGTAGTTGCAGAAAGTGCCCAGCGAAAAGATTTTGAAATTCCAAATGTTTAAATAAACCAAAAAAAAAATAATGTATGGATTGCTTTTGTAGAATGTTCAAATAATGTTTTTATATCAACATTTATAAATAGCTTCTTACAGAAATAATATTCAATTATTTGAAGATATTTATTTTGTATACAAATAGTGAAAAAAAACAGAAACTTTTAATATGCATTTCAAATTAAAAGTTAAAATTTCATATTAAAATCGCAGTAATAAAATAAGTTCATGATAATAAAAATAAATTGTTTTTACATTTATAATTGTTTATTCTCAGCATCAACGTGTACATAATAACAACATTAATAACGTGCTATTTGTAAAAAAGTCACTTCTAGAATTCTACAATGTCGGCAATATATGCGCATTTATGTAATCAATTTCGCAAGTTTTGCCTTTAGTTTTCTCTCTCTCTTTCTCTCTCTCTCTCTCTCTCTCTCTCTCTCTCTCTCTCTCTCTCTCTCTCTCTCTCTCTCTCTCTCTCTCTGTCTGTCTGTCTCTGTCTTAGTCATTATCTCTCTTGCATTTTTTCGTTGAATAATTTCTGTGAATCGTTATACAACAGTAAGGAAATATTTTTTTCTACTTATCGCTCTGTTCGATTTTATATTTCATATTTTACATCTTTCTTAATTTAATATATATACAGCACGTAGTTAATACTTAATTTATTGTAAAATTTACTATTTTATTTTCTTCCAACATTTTTAAAATATCCTCAAAATCTTTTTTCCTTACATGTAAATTTACAGATAATGAATGCTGTTGAATAAACTTTTGCTTGCAGTAATATTATTTAAAAACAGGTGTATTGATGTGTGCATGTGTGTCATACACTTTGACGTATCATACTTCAATAATTTTCGCGATTTTATTCTAAATCTCTAAATACTCACCAACTTGAGTGTTTGCAATTGTCGTAACATAGCAACAACAAAAATTTGCGTAACTTGCAAAATAGAACTAAAATTTTCAAACTTTAAGATTACCAAATATACGCAGTGTAGTTGAAAATGGTTAACATACTAATGTAGTTTGTAAAACTTAAAGATTTATCATTGGTCTCGTCAAACTTTATCGCAATAAAGATAAGAAAGTACATTCAATCAACACAAGAAACAAAATTCTTCTTTATCTAACATGTCATACAAATGAATAATAAATGAACAATAGAATGATTATATAATCATGCATACATCATGTATAATAAAAAAAGTTAGCTTTTAAAATTTTAATATAGTACAAGAATGATAATCTTATACTCTTTTAAATATTATTTTTAATATTATTCTTTTTTATAGTTATGCTTTAAATTAAGATTTTATTAAAGTAATTCAAAAATATTTTCAAAATAAAATAAATCACAATTACAATATTTCTTTTAATATTCCATTTAAAATTAAGATTAAAGATTATAATTTATGATTTTGTGATTTTTTATTTTTTTATTGTGGCGTTTAACTCTTTCTTATTAACTATTAATTATTCGAAAACTATAACAAAGATACTTATGTATTTATTGAGAAAAAAATCGCTTGAAAAATGTGTAGAAGATATTTGCTTTGGGATATTCTGTATAGTGAAATGAAAGGATCAACTAAAGCAGTACTCAATTAAATATCGATAAAGAACTGTGTTTATTCTCGAATCTATCAATTCCTTGTTGTTTTTCACAATCGATACGATGTCACGTGATCAATTTAGCATATCATCGATTTAATTCGTTTGCACTCGTTGATATTTGTTAACAACAAGTTATATTCGACATTCTTCTGCCAGTTAAATTCATCCGACAGTTTTTCGATTTGTTCGCACATACCTTTTTTTTCTAATTTTTTCTCACTAATTTCTCATTGAACAATCACGAGATAATTAAACTAATTATAGTAACATGCGAATTAACGGATCACGCTAATTAGCGAATATTGTACTTGACTGCCGCAGAAAGGATATCTATGTCCTCGATTTTTCTCTCCTGATTTCTTGAAAGAACATTAAGTATTCACTTAATACTCTAATACACTAAGTTATAACTTTTGTGCTCTATGTACAAGAATTATTCGTCGCACAATTTTTCTGTCCATTCGTTCTAAAACTGCATTTTCTACACTCAAAATAAGACAAATGTACATATACATGTGTATATATATATATATATATATATATATATATATATATATATATGTATACACTTTAAAATATTTTGAAGAAAAGTCCATAGTATAATTATGCTTGCCTAGACATTTTCCACAAATTTTTTCGACTAGCAAATTATTCAAGAGTGCAGAAACTTAGAATAATGATCTTATAATAATTTTAAATGAATTTAAAGAAAGAAGGACACACACAGTGTAGAAAATGCTTCTAAAACGTAGAGAAAAGTCGTAATTTCTCTTCAACGCTCGCACTCGTATTCACTCGCTCATCATTCATTCAAATCAACTCTCGTACCATCGTCTGTGTCGGTTTTATGTTACATATAATTGAATTCTATCTCGCTACCGACAACCGCGTCTTCACCGCCTCTGTGATGCAACTGCAGCGACCAAAGCTGCACCACGACCACTGCCATCGTGCGAAAGCATTAGATCGAACTATAACAAAAAAGGAATTTTTATTGAAAATCATTGGAAATTGAAATGTTATGTTCATTATAATAGAGCATTTCATCTGATTTCCCCAAATATGAAAATCTATATTCTACATATTGCATTTTTGTTCTATATATTGCATATCTCTGCGACGTTATCAATGTTATACATCTCTCTCATCTTTCGTTATGATTCATCATTATTCTCACCTTGTAAGGCTGGAGTTCGCTAATTTTCGCTGTCATGAGATCGTGGAAGTGCGGGTGGAATCGATACACCGAACCGTCGATGCCCACAGTTACATTATCTTCGCTCATTTTATTCAGTAACGTCGCTATTCCTGCGCTCACCAAATGCGCCGCTCTTCTGGACACTACTGAACAAACGTATCTCACGTTCTCGCAATCCTGATCGCTCACATTTCGCAGTCCCAGTTCGGCCAATATTTCCCGACAGTTCGTGTATCTTCCCTTAGGATCGCTAAAAAAACTCATAAATATTATATAATATCCGATCTTTCGAAATTTTTGCATCTTAACTCTCAATTAATCACTCGCGACGACTTATTTTAGCCTGTCACTAGACTTAATTCTTAATAAATAGCAAATCTGTATGATTAATTATACTATGAATCGAACGCCTTTGATGACTTGAATGATGGTGATATCTAAATTCAATTCGTACTTACTTTTCAATCTCGGAGACGTATTTGGTGAAGAATTTTCCGCGCTTTCTGAGATCACTTGGGCATTTGCCACCGAATAGAAGACCGGCATTTACTAATTTTTCGAGCACTAGTCTTGCCAGTTCACCCATGTACATCCCCGAGATCATCTTCTCAAATAGTTGTTTCGTCGGATTAATAGAATTTTCATCTATTGCACGATCAAATTCAGTTATTATGAAATCCAGCACACCCCTTTCACCAAATGCACCCCATTCTGTGTTGATGAGCATATGGGCCTTATTTTTATCATAGTTGCCCGGAATTGCACACTCCGCATTCTTCGTTTTCTCGACGTAGCAGGCATTGAATCCAGTACCTTTAAATGCAGAAAATTTTATTCTGATTTATAATGAATTTATAAAGAAAAACAGAAAGAAAGAGAGAGAGAAGGAGAAAGAGTTCAATAAATTTGTTCTCAATTCTTGAACAATTTTCTGTCCCTAGGTAGTTTGATTATTTAGTCTGTATTAAATTTACAGATAAAATTATCTAAATTAAAATATATGATTGATTCATCTGATATTCATCTAATATTAGTAACATTATAGTGATATAGTGAACATTATAGTGAACATTATAGTGAATATTTATATTGTACGAAATTTCCTTATTAATACAAAATTAAATATTGCATACGTACCGACAATTAAACCAATTCTGCAGTTTTGATTTTTGAAAGCACATGACATTAAGGTGCCGGTGGTGTCATTTAGAATTGCGCATACGTCGATTTTAACATCCTACGGAAAATATTGACTAATTAAATTGTGTATGAGATATATATTAATAATTATATTATTAATATTAGATTACACATACACATCTATATGAAAAAAATGTTATCTTTTACAAGCGTAATGTATTTTATAAAGGTTAATTAATAAGTAGTTTATTTATAATATATTAATAAATTAAGAAAATTGAAATTAATATTTGAATATAAATTGCAATTATTCTAAAATATTTTGCTTCTTAATTGTTTCTCAATCTTCTATAAAGGGAAAATGTTAGAATTATATTTAATTAACATTTCACATATATGTAGACACACATAAAGAAAGCAAATATTTTATAATCCATCACTAAATGCAATCGATGCTTTTTTTATATTTTCTTTTTTGATCTCCCTAAATTATCATAATATCAAACTATATTAAAATGCTCGTCTATTTTTTGCTTATGATAATATGATTGCTTTCGCACTTACTTTTCTTCTACTAATTGCTTCTTCGAGAAGGGCAACAACATTTTCGCCGATCACACCACTGCAATTGAATCCCTTAGTCCATCTCACCAAGTTACCCTTTGTCAATCCGTATTGCTTCAGAGGAAAACTGAAGGTGAAGCCTAATGGCAGTATCTCATTCTGTAGATTGAGATCTTTTATAAACAATGCCAAACATTGAGCGATGTGATCGAATAATTGGGTACCGGTTCCCAGCATCAAACTCTGTGGTATCGCGTAGATTTTGCTTTTCATGTCGGATTTTTGGCCTTCCAGTGTGATTAACAATACTCTGAAATTTGTACCACCCAAATCCAGTGCCAGGAAATTGCCGTTCTCTACAAATAAACGTTTAATAGTAATTTGACATAAGTATCCCAATAATTGTAAATATCTTTAATAGACAAAGCAAAATGTTCATAATGACTTCTCCAGTCCTACATGAAATACAATCGTACATGACAATTTTATTTTCAATTTTCTCGTAAAGGAAACTTTAAGATATGATGTATGAAAGATTAAAATATGCGAAGAAATTTTTTCTTTATGTTTTCAATTTGTTTTTTACATGAAAAAATTACTTGCTTTTTAATAACATGAATTATGCTGTGTTTTGTAAAAATTTAATTTTATTTTGAACTTTTTTCCTTTCTTTTGTGATTGTGAGAAAGCTGGGAAATATAATGCGACTTTTTTGTAATAGTTATAGCAAAACGCATTTTTTTATTTACCGGTGCCATTGGGCAGATCCTGCACGTAAGTGGTGAAACACTTGACGACTGAATCATCGTGAGTTGTCCTTGATAAGCCAGCATTTATCTCGTCAGTGAGCTTTTGCATGACGAGTTGGAGCTGATCATCAGACAGGACGAGGTCCTTGCAGGCATCTCGTATCTGCGGATAAAGAAACGAATGATGAGGCTCGTTATCGATCCGTACGGCAGTGTTATTGGGTGACCTTGTGTCGTCCTTCGATACCATGCGCGTCGCGTACGCGACCACGAAACGTTGCATAATGTTCTTGCTCCTATTGATGCGCATATAACATCGAGAAATTTTTAACACGAGAGACGATCGATCTTCTCTCAATCGATTTCTCGACATCAAGCGAGAGACTGTTATTTCCATGGGATATCCCAAACTTGTCAAAAATTTTAAGATTTCTTGGGCTAATAAATATTTATTTCGAAATCGACTTTATTTGAAATTTTATCTAAATTAAGCTACATTATATATATTGATTCTTTTTATATATTAATTCTGTTTAAATGAAAAACGTTCTATATTATACGTGTATAAATAATTTTATATATAATAAATAATTTTATATATAATTATATATATATATATATATATATATATATATATATATAATTATTTATTGATAACAACATTTATGCATTTTTATATTTATATATATTGTTTCTCCTGTTTTTACTTTATTTTCTTTTTTATTTGTTTATAATTTTATTTAGTGATTATATTTATATATTTAAAAATTTTTTCTTATTTGAAGAAGGAATAGAAGAATTACTAATTTAGATAGTATATTTCTCTTTCCATTTTTTATATAAACTACTTTTTTATATAAACTACTCTACTCTTATATAAACTATTCTGTTATTTTGAATTTGATTATGTATTTATTCAACAAAAGTTGAAGATATATTTTATTCAACACAAAAATATACTTGAAAACAATTGGAAGATATATTGCAAATATCATATTTCCCGCCAATTTGTTGTACTCTTCCTCCCACCAAGAATGAAACATCGATCTATGACGTCACTGACACACCCGCTCGCTGGCCAATAGAATTTATCATGAATGAATAACATAGATGAATGTGCAATACTCACGCAAATGTACTGACTATACTGAATACAAGCATGATATGCAAAAGAGCGCATAGTAGATAATGCACGTGGCATAATGTGCTGAGAATTTCAGTTAACTTTTTTTACAACTCGCTAGCATATTGGCAGTACATCCTAATATCATAAATTCTGACGAAAGCAAAGTCCCTGATTATATAATAAGCTAATGGGCATGTGAGCTTAATAATTTCCAACAGGAAATTTTATCTAAATTAAGTTGTTTTTTAATACAATTTTATTTCTTAATCCTTCGTGGGCGATACCTGTTGCATAGGTCATTATTATTCTGAAATATATGGAAAATGGACGTCATTTTATCAATCAATAAACATAACATATCATAAATTCTAAATATAATTATTAATTCTACTTATTAATTCTACTTAATTTTATTGAATTAATATAGAATATTTGATATTTTTTCATAAATAGAAGAAACTTTGATGCATAATTAAAACATAATTTTTTTTCTGAGAACACAATCCTTTTTTTTATTATTTAATATTAATTAGTCTTTTATTTTAAATATTTGTTGCAAATATTATTTTTTAAAATGTAGAATATAAATATTATCATATGTTAACAATCAAAGAAAAAATAAAAATATTGAATACATCATAATCGATCACCTTTTCATTATTTCTGAACAATTATGTGATTGCATACGTATATTAATTACCTGATGGCATAAATAATCAATATAGATAGAACTGTTTCCGGAAAATATATTTTCTTGTCATCAGTTATTGTATTGATATTGTAATCATTGATATAATTATTCAATATAATATATACACCATATATATTGTTTTAATAAATTCTGTTTTTCAGTACAAATTCAAACAAAAATTGAAACGAGATAAAGATTGAACGCGAGATTATTATTTTCGTTCTTTTAATTAACAGAATGTCGTTTGCTCATTGTATTTTATAGCAGTAAAAGCTATTAAATCATCTCCTGTTTGTTTATTACTTGCATATATCACAAGATAAGAAAAGGCTCGACATGGTTCTCGATGAATACAATCAAATGATTCCGTTATCGCGTTATTGATGTCGTCATCGTTGACATTTAAAAGAGACGCGGTTTACATTTCTTCAGCGAGATTAATTCCACTGTGTTGTAATATCTCCGTTTTATACATGTGATTATAATTTCATACCTAAGCTCTTGTTTCCTAAAAATTTTATATGATTGCAATTTTTAATAATTTTTTTATCTTCATAGATTTTTAGAGAAAAATAAATGACGAATTTTGAATTACATACATCTTTCCAATATTGAACGATTAAACTGATATGCAATTCGATATAATCCTAAGATAATTTCACTTAATTTTATCGAAGTGGTTTTTTCCACTCGTTTAAATTCCCAAAATTTCCAGAAGAAGCAAATATATTTAAGAAGGAATTTATTTATATATAAAATTCCCCAATATTTCAGGAATAAAATTATCACGATTTGTACTATCGTTTATTATTCAATCTATTATTATTGTTGTTGTATTTTTTTATGATATTTTTTTGCTGTCTCTCAAACTCCTTTCTTTATTTTAGCATTTTAACTTGCATAATTAAAATTTAAAAAATCGATTTATCATTCTATATTTTCACAAATACATATATACACATTTGTTTCAGATTAGTGATAGCAAATTTTTATTTTACATCTTGAAAACTTCGCTTCTATTCTCATTTTGTTCTCTATCGACGTTTTAATTTTGATAATGACAATATCAAAAATTATTGATCATTACTGCATTCTATGTTTTTTTTTCAATTTGTCTTTTTGTTTTATTATTTAAACATTTTTTTATTTTTTATTGTCTACTTAGTCTTTTTATTATTCATCTAACTTTGTCCCTCACCTTTCACCTCTTACATCATACAATCTTAATTTACATACAAATGGACAAGAAATTTCTTTTGTTTTTTTACAATCATGTAAAGATACTATACCATTCTCATTTCTTTTCCTCTTCCATCTCCCAACTTTCTTTCGCACTTTTTTAACCTTAGCTCCAATCTTATCTATCAAATTTGGTCCTCCAGCATTTTTCATTTTTTTTCGATACATTCCAATGTAGATTACATTATTTCCTAATAATTTTCTAAGTAATGGTCCACTATGCTATCACAAATCTTTTACCTAACCTTCTTTTTGTAGGATCTCTAATCTCTAAACAAACGTTACATTTCACACAAACATACATACATATGCAATCATCTTTTAATATAGCAATGTTTTACGCTGCAAAAAAATAATTTTTTTAAATCTTTTAAATTTTGCTTCATTAATTTTCTAGATTTTTCTCGAATACTATTCACATTAAATATATATATAATATATATACAAAAGTATATCTTTAGAAAAAAATCATATTATTTTAATGTGATATATTATACTTAAAAGAAATGCATAAAAAATGTTCCATAAAAGATAGAGATGTTTAAAAAAATATAAAATTTTACATACAACACAATATGGCTCTTTTTATTCTGTAGAATTGTTGTTAATATTTTCGTTTTTTATTTGAGGTAATTAATTTCAGAATGCTGAAGGAATAAATAATAATAATTGTTATTATTATTTTCTGATCTCATATCTCGAATTTCATTTCTAACCTTTTGATTTTTTTCAAACGACTTTTATTGTTAATTTTATAGTTTTATATTTGAGACACAATTAATTTTAAAACACTAAAGAAACAAATAATAATAATTTTTTCCGATCTCATGTTTCGAGTCTCACTTCTAACCTTTTGACTTTCCCTCGAACGACTTCTAATTTAAAAGTACTCATAATACTTTATATATAAAGCACTTTGCTCTTTTAATATATTTTTCAATACTCGAAATATATAATTCACTTAAAAAAAATTATCACGTTTTTCACACAAAATTGATCACGATTTTCTATTCTCATTTCATTTTTTTCTCGTGATAAATAATATGATATAGTTTTAACAAAATTTAAAATGACAAATGAAACATATGTGTATGTTATCTAATTTAAAATGGAAAATTATACGCTAATATGTAACGATTACAATCATATAAAAGATATCAAAAATCTTTCTCATCTATTTTCTTAATCGATAACGTTTCTGTTTCTGCTCCTAACTTACCGAATTTTTTTTAAACATCCTCCAATCCAAGTACATATGATGTCACACTACAGACATACACAGAGACACAGATACACATTTTACCCTCTAAATTTTTGTTAACCTTCCATTTTTCAATCACTTGCTCACCTCCTGCTTGATCAAGTCACTGCACAATAATGTAGATGTCTTCATGGCCCTCCCAACCTCGCACTCGGCAGCGCAGCCCTCGAGCAGCTTCGTGGTTGCTGATTAGAATGATCAGCGGAAAGGCGCAAATTAGATCACGTGTCGTGACGTTTTTTTTACGTAGTTGGCTTCGTAAATGTTATCGAATAGAGCTACTAGTTTAGCTCAACTAGGAAGTGAAGTTTTTTCGACTTCTGATAGATACACAAGAGTTACTAGATATCTCTGTGAACTTTATATCGCGACTGCCTGGAACGACGGCGCTTGTTCCCCACGAGAACGATTCTGGTGGAGGGAATGGAACTTGTCTACAGTGGGGCAAAAGGAGGCCATGGAGGAGGCAATGGTATCAGTGATGGACTTGTTCCTTTGATTCGCCCGTGATTTTTCTAACTGATGCAAAAAATATTGCTTTTCTGAAGATATTTGACGGAATATTTTATTTTATGAATTCGTTGCATATATCAAATATCGAATCTCGATAGATTCAATTTTAAAATCCTAAAGTAAATTCTTTTTTTTATTCGATTATCTTAAGATTTTTGTCTGATGATTTTATCCTTTTCAGTTTCTTTCAGATTATTATGTTTTATTTTTTATATTATTTTGAAAAACATACTATATGAAACAATGTATTATATACGTATAATTATTATAAACATAGGAATGTATAAATTATATATAATTAATACGATTAACGAAAGAGAGAGAGAGAGAGAGTGAGAGAGATAATCCCTAAATTCGTAACATCGAAAATTGTAAAAGTTTGCAAGCGCTTTAAGATTTATTTATTGATTATTATTTTCATATTTTTGTCTGTACAAATATATTTTTGAAACTTACATTTTTATTGCATAATTATAAGAATATTTTATTTATCTGAATTTTTTTTTAATCGAGACTAAATAATTTTTATTTAATTTAAATAAGCTTAAATTGTGATTTAATTGAATAATTATACATGCGTTCTTAATATATTTAAAAAATTTCTTTTAATTAAAATATTATTTAAATTAATTTTATATAATAATATATTTTATATAATAAATTTTATATAAAAAAATGTATGAAATTACTCTTTCTAAATTATTTTATTGTGAATTATGTGAATTTAATAAATAAGTATATTTAATTAAATAAAAAATTTAATAAAATGATAAACTTAGCAGTAATATTTAAACAATTTATAATATCAAATTTTTATCTTTAATTTTATTTTTAATTTTACTTGGTTCATAATAAAATACTGCTTCATAAAAATTTTATTTTAAAAATACTTTATGGTATATTTAGGATTTTCATTTGAATTTTAGTCACATCTTAATTTGTGATTAAATATATATATGGATATCGTAAAATAAAGATCGCCCAAATATTAGCGTCATGAGTCGGCACTGTAAAATCTGTTAGAGATGGAAAGGGATGTGCGTGGGGTGGCAATGATAGCGGAGAAAGAGGGGTGACTTTCCCCTCTTGTTAAGATGGAGGCTCGCCTTTGCAAGGGCAAACAGGTCAAATACTTTTTGAAACGATTATTCTCTGAAATTATTACATTAGTATAATTGATATCAGTAATAAATTGATTGACCAACCGACATTTAATTATTCTTTTCATTAATTATTCCATATAATAGGATGCATTATTTCCATCTTTTGGGTCGTTTTATTTAATTATTTCAGAAAAAAACCAAATTTTTTTATAAAAAGAAGGAAAAATGAGAAAGAGAAAGAACAATAGAGAAAGAGAACCAAAAAATTTTTTATATTCAAAACAAACTATGTAACAAACCATTTGAATAGTTATAAAAATTAATTAATTTAAATATATTATTGAGTTTAATATTTGATGAAATATTGCGTTGAATTGCGGAAATGATTAAATATTTAATTCTTATTGTTAAAACTTTATATAATTCTTTAATATAATTCTTGGTGCCAGTATTATGTAAAACATCTGTAATAATTCAGATTAATTTGGATTATTCTGGTGAGTGAAAAACACTTTATTTTGAGCAAGTTTCAATTAGCATCATTAAATAACAGAGATATGTATGACTATAATTAATTGATATCGAGAAATTTATGAAGCTAATTGCGTCACTATGATGAAATATGTTGTGCGAGACAGAACTTTTAAATTTAAAGAATGATGCAACATTTCAGTAGATTCGAATACGAAGGAGTGAAAGTCGAGTCGTGATTGGACGGCTTCAGGGGCTCGCCCGTTCAATCCTTCGTTAGTGATGTCATCGAGTCTCTTCGGTTAAAGAGACTTTGTATTGTGTCTTATAAAGTTTTCTGTTCTTTTCAGTAACAACTTCTGTATTTTTCTCTTGCAAAGTTATATCTTCTCATTTATTTTTTTAAATATCTGTTATACTTTATACAAATTTATAAATTCTTTTCTTTTATACACTCTTTTATCTCTTTCTTTCTTTATCTATATTCTATATCCTCTTAACAGCTTTAGAAAATTATGGTATGAATGAATATATATATATATATTAGATAATAAATAATTAAAAAATAATTAAAAATAATTAATTATACATTGTATTACAAAAACAATTTTTTTTTAGTTGTACCTTATAATTACAGTCTTTAATAATACTGAAAATTGTTTTGAATTTTGAGATTTTTTACATCGTGTGCAATTGATAAATATTGCCAATATAATTTATATGTAGCATTACGTTATCTCTGATTCTGCGAAAAGAATTACTTCATGCTCAGTTAGTATTTCCTGAGTTAGACTTATACCTCTCTAAGCTGTCCATAAATATAAGCCGAATTGATAAACAACGACTGACAAGATAGCGACTGTTGTTTAATCATTGTTATTGACGCAATTTCATTTTTTGCATTTGAAATAATTAGATTATCATGAATTATTGTAAGAACTATACTTTCGTAAGAAGCACATTTTTTTAAATGAATATGCTCTCCACTATTAAAATACGTATCCATATATAAGTAAAATACATAGTCAGTTATTATATTTTTAAAATACGACAACCAATCATGTATTTTACTTATATATTTATGTGCATACGTATTTTAATTGTAAAGTATGTTTATTAAAAAAATTTGCTTTATACAAATTTATAAATTCTTTTCTTTTATATACTCTTTTATCTCTTTCTTTCTTTATCTATATTCTATATCCTCTTAACAGCTTTAGAAAATTATGGTATGAATGAATATATATATTAGATAATAAATAATTAAAAAATAATTAAAAATAATTAAATAATTAATTATATATTGTATTACAAAAACAATTTTTTTTAGTTGTACCTTATAATTACAATCTTTAATAATACTGAAAATTGTTTCGAATTTTGAGATTTTTTACATCCTGTAGTGTGCAATTGATAAATATTGCCAATATAATTTATATGTAGTTATTACGTTATCTGTGATTCTGCGAAAAGAATTACTTTATCAGTTAGTCTTTCCTGAATTAAACGTATACCTCTCTAAGCTGTCCATAAGCCGAACTGATAAACAACGACTGACAAGATAGCGACTGTTGTTTAGAGTCATTGTTATTGACGCAATTTCATTTTTTGCATTTGAAATAATTAGATAATCATGAATTATTGTAAGAACTATACTTTCGTAAGAAGCACATTTTTTTTTAAATGAATATGCTCTCCACTATTAAAATACGTATTCATATATAAGTAAAAGTAGTAGTTGGTTATTATATTTATTAAAATATTTATTTAATAAAATATTTATGTGCTTATAAAAATAAATACTTTTAAAATACGACAACCAATCATGTATTTTACTTATATATTTATGTGCATACGTATTTTAATTGTAAAGTATGTTTATTAAAAAAATTTGCTTTTTTACTATTATTATTATTAAAAATATGTACGTGTATGTGATAATATAGTAGGAAAATAGATTTTGTAAATAATTTATAGTAATCTCTTCTTCACAATAACGGAGTAATTTGTTTAAAAAAAATCCGGTTTTATTTATAAACATCGAAACGAACAAGATGTTTTTTAACTTGCGGGCTCGATGACGAGAACCCTCGATAAAGCTATAATTGATAATCGGTGCATAATAAATGCGATAACAATAGTACTCAATTATATTGTTTATCTTACGGATTTATATTCAAACGGAAACATCCGGTTTTATACGCGTTTTGATAAATATCGAAACATCGTTTGAACAAAGAAGTTCGCATATACATGTAATTTCTTGTTTTTTCTTGCATTAATTATCTCACCGACAATCAAAATCCGCATATCATTTTAGATAAGATTGCCACGACCCGATATCATTATTTCATTAAGGTTATCATAACGATATATTCTTTGATTGCATATCCTCTTTTGGATAAGAAGGTATTTCACAATAAATAATAATCACCATCGATATCTTTCTTACAATGAAAAAATCAATCTCTAAATTGACCAAAGAAGCTGCAACTAAAATGGCATTCGTGTTATCATATGTTAATATGAACTAACATACGATATACATATGGATCAGCCAACATATGATACACATATGGGACATTTTAGTTATTTTTCGGCAAGGACAAGCATAATTCAGACATATGTATTTTAGGGATATACCTGCTCCGAAGAAAATGCGTACGTTCAAGAATTCACGTACGCACTCGCCCCGAACTTACGTGTGCGATCCGTTGCACATGATGTAACGTATATTTGAAATTGAGAAAGTTTAGATTTTCAATACGAATATAATATTTAATATAACATAATATATAATATAATATTTAATTTTAAAATTATAAAGAAATGTTATAGAAATTTCTCAAGTTTTTGTACAAATTATTTTCATAAATTACTATTACTATTAATTACAACAAAAAATTCCTTTTGTAAAAAAACATATTACTTTACCGTGATACACGACACTTGATTATCAAAAAATATTTACTTTGCAAAATCAAAATATAAAACTAAAATTTTAAAAATTCGATATTTTATATGTAAGATTTATATCCTATATCTAATGTAACTGGAATATGTTTCATCGTATATAATCGAGACAAATGAAGACAGAATTTACAGTGAATGCTTTGGACACCGCATGAAACAGGATCGTCGCGATGTTATATAATAGCTATCAGCAAAAAGTGCGATGTTATTACACTCATTACTTATATGTGTTGTGCACAGTAATATAAAGTACGTGACGTATGATAATATAGTCAATTGTTGATGCAGCCAATGATAGTAGCGTCAAGTTACAGCGTCTCGATTAATCATGTGTGAACGTATAACGAAGTAATCTTCTATATTCAAAAGAAAAAATTAAAGATTCTTTTAAAACGAAAAAAGAAAATTATATGATGACATTACAATGTAATATACTGAGAATTTTTTTTACGCTTTCCGGCAAACTGAAGGAGATAAGATTCATAACGCATGATTAATATTCAATGTTAATGACGTCAATGCGACAGAAGTTTGCTAACACATTAAATGCTTTATTATTATTTTCCAGCATACCAATTACTTTATATATACATTCCTATTTAAATTTCCTATTTATATTTTGTCATGTTAAGTATTACGCATAAATATGCAAAATATGCTTATATGTATTGATTCAAGCGATATTCATTTATCGAAACTCTATCGCATTCGACGATGAAAATATACAGAAACAATGAATAGCTTTTAGAATATTTAAATTTTTTCTTAAATTAATTAACATAAATTTTTCTTCCCATTTTAATTTACCATTTCATATTCCATATCTTATTTTAAAAAATATGAATTTCGAACCGTTGTATTTTTGAAATATTTTATAAATTAAACTTTTTTATATAGATTATTTATTATAAATTTAATACGAGGTCTGTAAATAAAGTAATAAGACTTTTTCAAGATGTGTGTGTGTAATTTTTTATTTATAATTTAACTATAATTTAACTCTGTCTCCTTCAAAATAGTTCCTTTGAGAAGCCACGCAGCGCCTGAGACGTTGTTTCCAATCTTTATAGCAGTGCTAAAACTCAAAAATCCAAATGGCCTTCAGCTGGTCGGTTACAGCCATTTTTCGGTCGTATCAAAGTGATGTCCTTTGAGATGAGTTTTCAATCTCAGGAAGAGAAAGAAGTCACAGGAACTCAGATCGGGCGAATACGGGGAATGACAGAAATGTTTTTTGTGCCAAAAACTTCGTAATCGAAAGCAACTTTTTTGAGTTCCAGCACTGCTATAAAGACTGGAAACAATGCCTCAGGCGCTGCGTGACTTCCCAAGGGAACTATTTTGAAGACAGAGTTAAATTATAGTTAAATTATAAATAAAAGTTCACACACACACACACATCTCGAAAAAGTCTCATTACTTTATTTAAAGACCTCATACATTAACTCTCGCATATTTTTCTAAAAAAATAGAACATACACATTTAAAAAATTTAATAATATATTTCTCTTTCTCTTTTTTTCAGAATAAGCCATTTTTACAATTAGTATGATGAATTATAGGATTATATAAAAATAGAAAGCTTTAAAAATGAAAAACACAGTTTTAATTTGGAATATTATCTGTAATGTGCATTTTTACGTTAATTACTCTTCTGTAAAATTTATGTTATCAAAAATATTTCTATACATATTACATGCAATATTAAAATTTTAAAAAAATATATATCTATTACATGTAATATTAAAATCGAAGAAAAATTATATGGACTTTTCAACGTTTTACATTTTTACTTATTAATTTAAACTTATTAATTTTTAAAAGGTTGTAAAAATTTAGAAAAAAATAAAAATTTACTTTGTTAAAGAATCATTGAATAAATTAATATTGAACTATTAATAAACATTTATAAAAATATTCAATAAAACTGAAATGTTGAAAATCCAATTTCATGTGCACTATTTAATAATATTTACTAACAATTTTTTGTATTGTTATTTTTAATTTTTCAATTTTTCGATATTACCCTATCTAATTAAATATTTAATTTAATTTAAATTTAATTTCTAATTTTTTATCATTAATTTCTTCTGACTATCTAATTCATATAATCTACGTAAAGTATTAAAAAGAATGAATTGCCTGTTTAGATACTTCCGGAGTGCACATTTCTGTTTCATTGCTCTTACAACAAGGTCTTCGGATGAGCACCGTAACTGGCTAGAATTATTGTGCTAGCTAAGTGATATACGAACAATCTTACACACATATAAAGATATATTTTTGAAAAATTTTTAAGAAATTTCTAATTATTAGTTTTTCTCTATGATTTTCAATTATGTAATTTTTTATTATTTTCAATAATAAAATTTTTACTTATTTCTTTTCATTATTTTATGCATCGTATATCTCTAGTTATATTTAAAGACATATATATAAATAACTCTTTATTTTATTAAGATATGATTATATATATTTATGAATAATTATACGAAAATTATATACCAAATTTCCTCCAGGTATATATCCATGTTCCATATTTACAAGAAACAAGTACTTTCTTTAAAAAATATTATTGAGATTGATTATTAAGAAACGTTATAAATAAAATTATAAAATGACATAAGCATACTATAATGAAGTGTGTTAAAAGCGTATAATTATTTTCAAAATAAATAAACTATTTTTCAGAAATCGATAATAAAGGCAAAAGAAGAAATAAGATAGAAATAAAATATATAATAATAAATGAGAACATTCAGATCACTATGATCAAACTTCAAACACTGATATGTTCGTATGATACATCTGTATGTACAATGAGTCATGATCTCAGTAATCGTAAAATTTGCTCTCCGTAACGGAAATAGTTTCGATCTTCATTGTAAACCAAAATTTTATTAAGTAAACATCTCTAAGTTTCAGTTAAAAATTGATCACACACATTTAAGATAGATAATATATGTAATTTATGTTTTTTATTTTCTTTATTTTATTTTATTGTTATATAATAATAAATATAATAATTACTGAGCAAAAAAAAATTGAAAATATAAGTTAGAGTGATGGTCTTCAAAATAAATCTTTTGAAAAAGAAAGAAAATTTTATATAGATAGACATATATAGATTAATATTTTTTTAATTAGTAGATTCAAAGTTTTATAGATATATATAAATTTTATATCAAATATTGATTTTTATATAACAACTTATATGTATTTTTACCCGGACATTATTTATATAACATTAAATCAAAATAACAATAGGAACTTCTTTTAATCAATTTTACAATCAGTATTTTAACTATCACATTGATTTATGAAATCTATTTAGCTTTATAATATCAATATCTTTCATTATTATATCAATATATTTTTCAGATATCAGCATTAATGAATAAATATCATCAGTTTTAAATGTATGCATTTATGATAATAAAGATAAAAATCATAATTAACAGTCTATAATTTTTGTAAATAATAGTTAAATAAATATTTAATTTAGAAACTAATGCATAATGATTTACTAGAAAAAAAATATTTTTAATATACGTAATATACGTAAAAAAATACACAAATACCGTACAATGCACAAATATAAAATATACACAATACAAAATATACAAAAATATAAAAAAATTTAACTTTCATATAATAATTTAAGATATAATTATTACAAGATTTTATTATTTAATCTTGATATTTTAAAAAATTGTCAAAGAAATATTTTAATATTAACAAATTGCAAACAATCAGCACACAGCTGATTTTAGATTAATAAAATTTTCAAATGTTGTATCCCATGTAACAGCTGACCGAAAAATAGTAATGTAATGACCTAAGAAAGCTTGAAGTTTTTTATATAATTTTTAAATTAAAATATGTGTATTTTTTGCCATATTTTTGGCTCACGTTTACAAAGAATAGAGTTTTTGTGCAATAAGAAGAAATATATAGTTATATGGCATAAATAAATAAAATATCTAAAAATTTCTTGAATAATATTGTCCAAATAATAATTCTTTCTTTGTGATATTTTATAAATAAAAACACGTGTGAATTACCTCAATCGTTGGATTTAGATGCAAATCCTCGTTCTCATATCTCCGCGATATATCTTTCTTGCTATAACACTTGCATAGCTTACTGAATAATGATCTGTTTTTCGTCTTCATTTCGATAGTTCACCTTGGTACTTTAATCTTGACTCTTTCCACTATCTTACACTTTCCTAGCAAAACTGTATCCGTAACTAGTCTTTGCACGAATGACTGCACTGTCCGCTCATCGACTATCTGATTGTGAGAGCAATATCAGGAAGCATCTGACCCTGAACAAATTCTTACGAAATAATTTTGGTCAGTGTGTTATTAGCGCCATCTGAAAGTATTTCCTTTTCAAAGTACAGTACGAATATACGAGGACGGAAAATCAATATGGCACTAGCCAAAAAATCAATCGTATCGCCAAAAATTTTGGAATCACAAATCATACATAAGAAAGGGAATATTAATGAGAGAAATCGTATTTATAAAACGAAAGATGCCACTCTCTCCTCGAAAAAATTAAAAATGTAGAGAAAAAAGAGATGAAAAGAGTAGCCCTATTGCGTTTCTGTGTAAAATTTTCCTGTGGATTTTCCAGAAAGTTGAAAAGATGTTTTTTTAACATTGTTTTACAGCTGAAATTTGTATATCGCATCCATAAAATTTTAATATCCCGCCATTTTACCTTTGACAGAATCAGGCCTGAGTAAGGCTGAATAAGGCTGAATAAGGTATTATATTTGTACGGCAAATTTTTTAAGCATATTGATTAGCTGCTTTCTAGAAACTCGAAAAATTTTCTATTCTGCAGCCAATCAATACGCTTAAAAAAATTTGTTGTATGGCAAATGCAATATCGACCAAAATGTACAATGTCCTAGCATGTAACTTCCTGGCTCGAAATTCAAATGGCTTACGAGATAAAACGCATATTGATATTCTAAAAATAAATATAAATATTTTTATCTGTTATATAATATAGTTATAATACATTGGAGAGATTAAAAACTGTTTATTATTTACGTCTCTCTTTATGAAGATAAAGAGCGATTTAACAATAAAATACTAAAATATATACTAGACTAAAATACTAGACTAAAATACTAGACATATATATGTCTTTTAGTATTTTATTGTTAAATCGCTCTTTATCTTCATATGTCTTTTAAGGATAAAATAAATGGTTTTCGAGATAAATTAACGAAATAAAAAAGGGGTTTTTTGCACCACATATTAAACATAAATTGTCCAATAAAATCGTATCTTTATACGCGTGTCTTAATATGCCCTATAAACTATACTTTATATTTTTACAACATCAATAAAGAATACACGTATTTAAAAATAGAGCATAGTTTATTTAGTGATATACTATTTTTTTATTCTTATATAGTTACAAAAAATATTTGGATCAATTTCAAGAAAACAAGGAAATTTTTCAACATTTTCCTTTTATTTTACGATTTAATCCTCTTTTTTTTCACTTTATGCAGGACATAATATATGTAAGAGGAAACTATGCTGTAACAGTCTATACTAGAAATAATAAAAATATTATATAAATATAATATTATATTATATTATTATTAAAACGTGTGCAAAGAATGAAATTGATCCAAAATTCATAAATGAATGTAAAATCTAATGTTTCTTGATTATAAATTTCTTTTCACGAATTAGATTAATAGCTAGATAATGCGATCGATTTCGCGATTTTCTTCCTAAGTTTTTTTCGCAGCATACAGATGGAAATCGCATTCACTATTATTGCATTCTGTTCTACTACTACTTTGGAAATAATAAGATCTTGTTTTGTGTTAAAGCCATATCATGCGAATAATTTTGCACACTGTTTAATAGAGCATCGATCATTCGAATCTGTTTCATGAGATTCGTTGTGTCTGTTAAGAATTAAGGCAAATTAGTAATTTGCACACAAAAACACATGATACTTATGCAACAAGGGTCAAGACTGCTAAGGGAGGGAGAGATCATCGACTCACCGATTGGTCAATGTGCTCCCATTTCTCCCTGATATAGTCCCAGACTTGTTCGGTCATCGCTTTCGAATGAAAAGGAAAAGGAAAAAAAAACAATGAAATTACGAGATATAAAAATCGATGAAGGTCGTGATTAGCGACAGGTAATCACGACTCTCTTGAGATCACTGCGGGCTTACATCACATGCGCCAGTATTCACGGTCGCAAATATAGCCAAGCTTGATCCTTGAATGTGTGCGTCTTGCTTTGAGAGTGATTATGTAGATGCGCTTTCATCGCGTACGTGTTTTCTCGGAGTATTTTGGGCGAGAGCAGAAGTAGAGATGGAGCTAAATAACGCGCAGGATAGATTCGAACCTACTAATAAAGTAAGTTTCAAACTCCTCGTGATTACTTCGAAACAAGAAAGCGAAATAGAAGATGAATCTGAAAAAAATAACTCGCAATCATTCTAACGTCGATTCTGATCCAAAGATTATTCATTATAATTCATAAATTTCAGCACTCAGATTCTCAACAAGGGCAAAAGTCCTGCTTCAAGAATGCAATAAATCTTTTCATAATTCAATGATGCGATCATCGTAAGATCCAAGATCATGTTAGAGATGAAAGTTCATTTTTAATATATGTACTTGAATGAATCGGAATTTATTCCAATATCCAGATTTCAGCGTAATTAATTCGAGCGTAAATTAGAGAACTACTTCTAAAAATTGATTCATTATACTTGCAAAGTAAATTGATCGAATTATTTTTTATTTTGAAAATGAATGGCTGTGTTTGCTTGCGAATTCTTGAATTATTTTTTTCTCTTTGAAAGTCGGAAAGACATTATACTGAATTTTATTAAAACACAATAAATGCCTTCGACAATAAATGAAAGATTAATGTCATATAATTAATAATAATCCGATAAGATAGAAAAAAAGTTCAAATTTATTTAGGATTCTATCTGATTTTTAAAAAAATATTGTTTTCAAATATTCATAAGGAATTCACAAGTTTATCTTATCTAGGTTCGAAATCTATTTCAAAATTTTAATGTCAATGTACATTTCATATTTTTTAATTGAATCAAAATTGCTAATCGATTGTATTTCCTTGAGACTTGCGTATAGTTTTTGAACATTCCGTCTCATTTTGTTTACTTATCGTTAAAAATTTATAATATTATAAAGTTATATAAAGTTTTCATTTATTGTTATATTTCTCTAAAACATACACGAAAAGAATTTTTCTATATTTTGAACTGTTTACAAATTGATTTTTCTATATTTTGAACTGTTTACAAATTGATTAAGAAATGAGTTTAATATAAACTGTTTAATTTTAATCGTAATTTGGTCGAGTCTTTGTCTGACTGAGCCTTGATCACTGGACCAACACAAAGTCAGGATGGCCGAGCGGTCTAAGGCGCTGCGTTCAGGTCGCAGTCCACTTCTGTGGGCGTGGGTTCGAATCCCACTTCTGACAAATCCTTTTGTCTCAAGAAATAAAACAACAATTTATACGAAAAAATATAAGTATTACGCAATACACTAATATATCTTCATATTTGATATCGATCGCTGCTAATAAGTAAAGAAAAGCAAATTTATTTTTCTTTTCAAGAACTACTCTATAAATCTTCCGGATCATTTGTGTGTATTAACAATAATAATAGTCAAAATAAGAGCAATTAATTTTTGAGATCAAAGCTTTTCAACAATTGTTATCAGATGTCAGCCAAATGATCAAGTAACGTTCATTAATTCAGATGAAAAGACTTGGTCACTCAAGACACAGTAGGTCTCGAAGTCTTATAATTTATAATTATTAGTGCCATAAAATAAAACGAACAATGCTCATAAAATAAAATAATAGTCTACATTATGAAATGTAGACTATTAATAAATATCATATTGGAAAATATATATATTTATTGTATATAACCTGTGTCACATTATATGTATAACAATTTATTTCTATTTAATCAAAAATTATTTTTCATATCGGAAGAAATCTTACATAATCTTTGAACTATATATATGTTATATAAATAATATATAAAATATATATAGTTCAAATACATAGTTCAAAGATTGTGTGTGATTTGTTCTGACATGGAAAATAATTTTTCGTTAAATAAAATTAATTTTTGCTATATACAATTATATATATATATATATATATATATATATATATATATATATTGCATTAGTGTAAGATACATATCCGCTTTAACTGAATTTAAATATAAATATAATCCATGTTCTATAAAAGGTTTTTAAATGCGTGCATCCCTCTGTAGTATTATGAATCGGCGCATGCGCGGCTACGTCAGAGGAAGAATTTTCAGTGAGTACTGAGCACTCTTCGTCAACATGGCGGATAGCGACTTACTCGTTACGATCTCGGGCGCGGCACTTTCGCTGCTCTTCTTCGAGAATGTCCGCAGTGTCGGCAATCAGGTAAATTCGATCGTGTCATAATTTTTTAATAATTTTACATGACTTTCTGCCGATAAAAATTCCGTTGCTCAAGAAATTAAACACGCGCTTTTGTTCTCTTATAACCTCTACGTGTGGCAAAAATGACGTTTTGTAATCTTATAGATGGGCTTCCTTCTCGGGGAGGCGCTCGAATTCATTGTCAAGACTTACACCGACTCGGACAATCAAGTGGAGACCGTCAAAATTCATATTAGTGAGTGTAATTACCTGGACGCTTTATGTCTACTTGTAAACAACGAAAGAGATGAGAGGGATCGAGTGCAGAAAGTGCAAATCAAATTAATTTTAGAAAGATGCAAAAAGTGCAGATAATGAAAAGGGCAGATGATAAATATTTAAAAACGTCAGATTTTAATGAAAATATATGTATTTACTTGAGTTCTTTTTATACATAAAACGAAATTTAAAAATAAAATTATTGTTTAATGTTGTAAGAAAAATAAATCATTAAAAAATCAAGTTTTCAAGGTTAGGAAATCTGTCATATAGATCGAATAAACGCGCAGATTTATATAATATATAATCAATATATCCTAAGATCATATGATTTGATTTACTTAAACGTATTTATTAAGAATGTGAAGATTTTCATGTAATCATATCATAAACTAATTGTGTAATTATATCATAAACTTTAAAATTGTAGAAATCTTTAATTCTTCCACGAGAAGTATATTATGCATTAAAATAAAAATGTGTAAAAATTTAGAAATCTCTATTAAATGTTTGAATATTTAATTACTGTAAATTAAACAAGAAATTATATTAAAATAATTATGTCAGAATTATAACGGCAATAATAATATAATAATAATAATAATAATAATATTGGTATTAATCACACACATAAAAAGCTATAAAAATTTATCAAGTTTTACGTAAATATTTTTTAAATAAACAATTCCATTTTACCTATATTTATCTATATTGTCAAAAAAAATTGTCATCTAAAAGTCATTTAAGTAGAATAATATTAACAACTTTCATTTTTCAATTACGACTTTAGTATGTTATTATTATTATTATTATAGTTAGTATATTAGTATATTATTATTATATTATTATCTATATTGTCAAAAAAAAATTGTCATCTAAAAGTCATTTAAGTAGAATAATATTAACAACTTTCATTTTTCAATTACGATTTTAGTATATTATTATTATTAGTATATTATTATTATAGTTAGTATATTAGTATATTATTATTATTATTATTATTATTATTATTATTATTATTATTATTATTATTATTATTATTATTTATAATTTATATTAATATTTATAATTTATCATACTATAAAAAATATTAATCATTCTTTCAGATGTAGAGGCCATTGTAACATGTCCTTTGGCTGATCTTTTACATGACTCCACTAATCATATCAATAAGGAGAAATTGAAGGATTTTGTGCGTGATAAAAGCAAACAAGTGATTGGTTGGTTCTGTTTTCGCAGAAATACTACCAATTTAACTCTTACATTAAAGGATAAGCTTCTGCATAAACAGTTTGCCTCACATTTCTCTGGTGTAAATGGCTGTAAGGAGGATTTCTTTCTCACCTGCCTTCTCAATGCCTCTACTTCTGAAACATCTGGCACTCACAAGTTTCGACATGTGTTCCTGAGGCATAATAAACGAGGGTAAATATTATGTTAGGATATGGGAATTAATCTTCTTTCATTTATAAATTAATTCTTTGTGATTTAAATCTTTTTATTTTAAATTATTGCTGACAAAATTAATTACATTTATTCATGAGTATGTATTTTCAAAGACTATAACATAATTATGAGGACTTTTATCTTTACATAAATTTGTTCAAATTTATCATTTAATTTTGAAATATATTGATTATATTATAATTTTACATAATTTTACTTTTTCGATTGGTGTAACTTAATGTGCAATTATATTTAGAATCTGGGAATTAATCTTCTTTTATTTATAAATTAATTCTTTATGATTTAAATTTTTATTTTGAATTATTGCTGACATGAAATTAATTATATTTATATATCATGAATATATATCTTTTAAAAGATATAATATAATTATGAGAACTTTTATTTAAAATGTGAAATATCTCATGAATTGATATTTTTAATAGATATATCCATATATTACACAAAAAATAATTTTTACTTTGATGAATGATGAAAGCTATTTATATTATTGTCTTACAATTTGTTTTATTATTGATTATTATAGGATGTTTGAACCGATATCTTTAAAAATAAACAATCTGGGAGATGATGCATCCAGGCATGATGGTTCAGATTATAAACCGACACCTGTCAGAAAGTCTACACGCACACCTGATAGCTTTACTAAATTAATAGAATCATTGAAGTGAGTAAATATTTATTAATGTAATAACTATTATAATTTATTATTTCACTTTATCTCAGAATATAAGAAACTATTTTCAAAATCTTAGTTTATTAACCTAATAATTAAATGTATGTATATATATACACATACATACATACATTTAGACATTAAAAACAAAATATATATAACTGCATATATATTTTCATAATTTGAAATATCAAACATTAAATATTAATTAATTACATAACAATTATTAGTTAGTATTATATGAAATATTATGAATTTTTTTAATGTCTTTTTTATATATTTTTTTATATTTATTTTATATATATATTTTTTATATATTTTATATATTTTTTTATTTAATAAGAAATTTATACTGTGAACTGTTATATATTTATTATCATTATTTACCATTTATTATATATCACTTTAATATTGAGTTTTTTTTTAAACTCAATGTCGTATATGCAAATTCCTTGATTCTCTATGTTTCTACAAGTTTATTGTTACTTGAACTCGTCTTCTTATACTTTAACATTAAATATCAATAAAATATCAATCAGCAATTAGTATAGATATATATTCTTTATAGTTTGGATGTGGCGAGGATAGATGGATTAGATTCTGCCATGCTAATTCAAAAGGCTGCTGAACATCACTTGATGTCACTGATTCCAAAAGTATGCGAATCCGATCTGGAGGTAGCCGAATTAGAAAAGCAAGTACACGAATTAAAAATCAAAATCGCAACACAACAATTAGCCAAAAGGTTGAAAATCAATGGAGAAAACTGCGATAGGATCTCCAAGGCAAGTAAGGATAATTGCTTTTCGGAGAAAATCGATTCTTCGAAGAAAAATGAAGTGAGGATCGGCGATGACGCGTGTCTCCAAAGAGAACATATTCCATCTTGTGTATGTAATCTTAAAAATTTATTTAGATATTAAGTGATACAATATATATAGTAATACAATATATCTCAAATTAACTATATTTCTTTTGATTTATTACAAACTTTTTTTGAGAATTTTTGTGTAATTTTTTTCTTGTCGAAAATTTTATACAAACTCGCTATCTTTTTCGGAATTATTTAAAATTTTCGTTAAATATTTCAGTATAACGTCTTAAGTTAAATTTTAAAATTGCAAATAATGTTGATGTTCAAATTAAAAAGTACTATATGTTAAAAGTGCTATAATATATATGTATTACTCTCTAATTTAGACTCAATCAGTTGGTCCCAATAATCGAACGGTTTGCCGTAATACCGCCGCCTGCATCGCTAAAAGCGCGGAAAAATCTCGCCGAGCGGGGCGTAGTAATTTGCAAGAAAGTGGTAACCAACAACAAGAAACGCAGAATTTCTTCACCAATAGCAGACGTTCTATTCCGGAAATTGCCACAGAATCCATTTGCCAAGAAGGCAGTGAGATAAGCATGGGTAGAGGTAGGGGTAGCGGTCGAGGCAGTCACGAATTCACACCAGGCATGAAAAAAATACGTCGTACTCCAGGCACATCTCACATGCATTCCTCCCGGGAAAGAAGCACTACACCTCCAGAACAGGATTTTTCTGATGCAGAATGTCCTATTAGTTCTCCTGTTCTCAGGTGAGGAATTAGAAGCAAATATGAAAAAAGAATTTAAAAAAAAACAAAAGAAAAAAGTTGTTAAAGAAATATTAATTTTTTGGGAAGAAGAACAAGAAGTAATTAAAATATAAATATAAATGAGTAATATTGTTTCCTTTTATTTAAGTTTATCATGGATTACAAACTTATGAAATAAAAGATTTCTACAAGAAAATTAATCATTTTAAATTGACAAAGATATATTCTCTTTAAATTTTTAATGAATAAAATAATTTTGATATTTATTGTATTTATTAATATATTTAATTATATATTGTCTTATAGGTCTTACAGTCAGGTGACAAAAAAAACAAATCTGGATAAGTGCAATTCAATGGCGCCATTGGACATTTGAGTAGAGAAATTAAACCTCAGAGAAATACTTCAGATTCTCTTTAACTTCAGATATTTAAAAATTTGAGATTTTAAAGATTTTTGAAAAAAAAGAAAGTTCTAATGTTATAAAAAACACAACATTGAAGAAAATTGAAGAAAATTTGAAGGAATGTAAAAAGGAAAAAAAAGAAATCTCATAGTTAAAAAAAGATCAAAAGATATCTCTGACGGAAACTGTGCTTGATCTTTGAGAGAAGAATATGTTTATGGTAAAAGTTAAAAACAATTTTTGTATCAATTATTCTATTTATAGGTGCCTTAAATTCTGCACAAAATTCGAAAAACTTGATTAAGAGTTCAACAAAAGATTAATTATATGTTTTATTTCTTATTTCATTTAATTCATATTTATTGTGCCATTGAGTTTCCATACAAAGTAAATATATTTTGCTATAAAATAACATGTAAACTTTTTAGTTAGTACACACTAAAAATACTTTGTAAATATAAAAATAAATTGCAAAATGATAATTATTATATTTCGTGTTATATAAGTAAAACAATAACTTACATAATTAATATTATTATATTTACTGGCTACGTTGATACATGCCTAACTAGGATTGAAAATATTAATAAAAGTAAACAAAATTTTTTAAATGGATTAATGAAGTTTCCGTTAATTTATATAATATTTTATATTGAATGACTTAATGCTCCTGGTTCCTCGTTGAGAAAAAAAAAATTATATTATTTTTCGCTTTTGACATCATAATTTAATATAATCATAGTGAAAAAATAGATGCTTTATAATATATAAATGAGAAATTTAAATACAATATTTGTGTGTTTTAATAAAATGCATTTTTATTTCATTTGTTAGAAATTTTACGGAAGTATAATTATGTGCGAGTCAAAGTATTAAAACATCGTTATAAAATAATGGAAACTAGAAAAGAAAATATAAGAATATATAACAAATATCACAGAAATCCAAATACTTCAAAAGAAATACTCGAAAATATAAGATGACGGCTTGAAATATATTCAAAATTTGAAGAATAAGTTATCTGAAAATTACATAATGCTAATCAAAGACTTTTATTTGGGGATTTAGAATATATCTGCAAGATTATTTGGTATTCCGGTAACTTCCCAGATAGTAGCTGCTAGTCTTCGAGAATGTTCCAAAACACATGTTGATGTGGTTAATCCTAAATGTACGCAATACAGTTCGTAAATCCGAACCTTGCTCGGTGAAAGTTTAGGAAAGCACGTCTCGGTTAGTTTTCTACACAGAAAAAAAATTATTTAAATTTTTGAGATATTATCATTACTCATTACTATATTAATTTATAGCTTTATCACTATATTAATTTATAGTTTTATCACTATTTATATTTTGGGGGAAAAACTTCTTTTATTAATAATAAAAAAGTAATTTTTGTTATATGTAACATTATTTTAAATATTATATATTCTTAAATATTCTTTCTATACGTTAATACTAAATCGAAAAAAACTTGATTATGCTGATTAATTAATAAAATAATGTTTCTGTTTCTTGTTATTATATTGCCTAATATATATGTATTTTAAAAAATTTTAAATTTGTATACATTTATAACAATTATTCTGTTAGGACAAATTGCATTAGAACAATATTTTTTTAATGGCAAATTTGAGCAATTATATTAAGTTTAAATAGAAAATAAAATAATGCTATGGCAAAAAAAATTCAAAAGAGAATGTAACTATAAATATAACCTGTAATAATCTCCACAAAGTATACCCGGTATCGGAAAATTTTTCATCACATAATTGAGATAGACTTTACATTTTGGCGGTGAACAGCCCTGAAAAAGTATAAAAAATTATATACTTATATATGGATAGATAGAACTTTTCACATACAGAATTGTCCTCAAACCACAGAAAATAGGAATAATTGAATGTAGTATCTTTCCACATAATTGATAAATGACCTTCTTGTAAATGCATTCTGCTTTGCTCGACCATATTCCAAATCTAAAAAGAAAAAATGTCCATATATAAACATTTTTCCTTTGTATTTATAGGATTTCTGTGTAAGAGTCTTATTTGGTATATAATCCAGGCTCATGTAAAAATCCTGTATTTATATTATTTTCTGTTTTTCTCATTCTTTAGCAAACGATCAGATTGAGACTGATGATAATAAATGTTAATTTTTTAAAAATATATATGTTAAATCAAATATCTCTATAATCAAATATCTCTGTAATCAATGTAATCTAGTTTGTATTGATAACTAAATTTCAAATTAATTTGATTTCATATTAATATATTGATAATTTCCAGGTATTTTATATTTTATGTATAAGCAGTTGATTGATAGAACTCACTTTTTTCATCGTGAGAGCGAGCGTCTCTGTACTCGTGAAATCTAACGTAGGTGCAACGAGTCTATGGGTCGTCCTGTCGATGTAGATAAAGTGTACCAAACCCGGAAACTCTTCAAGATACTTGTTGATAGTTAGGGAAGTTCTTGAAAAATGGGTAGCATTAAGGAGATATACTAAATAAAAAATATATATTTTCGAATCTTTGTATATGTAATATGATTTTTATATTAAACATTTCCCAAATAACTTCGTAAAAAACAAAATATTTATAATTGAAAAATTCTAATATTTTTTTATCACTTTTCCTAAGAAACAAGGAGAGAATTCTACTTTTATAATTTGATTTTAATTAAATGTAGAATATTCAATGATAAAACATTAAAAACATATTTTATATACATTATTACTTTAATGTTGTATGTATTTTCTTATTATTTTCGTTTTCAAACATCAAAAGAAACTTTATAAATTTCATAAATTCTATGAATAAAAATTTTTTGTTAATATAAATAATTTTTAACTTTATAAATAAAAATTCAATAAATAAACATTTCTTAAATAAAAAAAACAAATTATAATCATGTTATTCAAATTTTTTTAAAAAAGGATATGATCCTAGTGTGAAGTTCTTCAGAGCTTTAACTTTCAGAAAATCGCTGAAATCATTCAGTTTCTGTCTCACGAGTCTACCAACCGTCGTTAGCACATCGATTCCTTGCTTTAGAAAATTTCTATCAAAACAAGTCAAACGTAATAATTCTTTCAGAGTTTCCAGAAAGCCGGAAGTATTAGCCTCGATCTGCAAAACCACTTCCAGATCTCTAGAGCGCAATAGATCGCTATATTTTTTTCGAACAAAATCCCACTTAGTTTGCAATCTTTTCTGACACATATCGACATCGTTACCGACATTAGAACGATTTTTTTTAATTCCTTCCAGCATCTTTTTTATTGCTACATCAAGGTTCTCAAAAGCAGGCTTTAATTCATCGAGATCTCGTTGAAACTGCAGATTGTTTATCAGATTTAAATAATGGAAACTATCGCATAATCCTGAAGAAATCGAAAGATTTGTAGCTTCGACGATTGTTATTAGATTGATGGAGTCTGATAATTCAAAGATGTGAACTGCGTTAGCTGTGTAGTTATGCTGGCAGCCAAGAAGGAGTAATTGACTATAAAGATCATCGTCAGTCAAAGATGAAAGACCTTCGTTCACGGAAGACTCTCTCGAACCTCCTACAATAGATAAAAAATAACTATAATCTATTTATATTAAATTTCTTATTCTCATTTCAAGTTTTTTATTATATTAAACATTATATTAAACATTAATATGTTAATGAAAAAATGTATATGAATGTAATAATGTAAATGAAAAAATATATTTATTAGTCCAAAACAAGTTATGTATTGCAAGAACCTACGAAAAAGATCTGTAATATCTTCTGAAGTAGGAGCAGCCAGTTTAGCTCCAAAGTTTAATTTCGTCTCATCACTTTTGGAAGCACTACTCTCTGGTAATAGGATATCATTGTCATCATCATTGCCCACATTATCATCATTACTTTCCAATCGATCATGCTTTCGTTTATTATTTATAACCCAACACAATAGTATCATCAATAAAATATCCGAAGCATATAAATCATGAGCGTTCTTGCTGGAGTATAGTGACAAAAATTTAGAATCCACTAAAAGTAGCATATGCAGATTGCTAAATTCGGGCTGTGAATTTTTTAGCTTGTCACAGGCATCATGCAGCACCTTGAGGACTGAGGAAGCTACCTCTGTATTCACAGACAATTGTTCCACCGCTTCCGTCAGTATACTCTGTTCGCAATTTCTTAAATTAGACCATGCGTCCATCAAAGAAGATACTAGGCACACTTTTTGCCAATTGGTCTTCAATCTGCGAAGAAAAAATGATTAACTGCATTAATTAAAAATTAAATGCAAAAATTGCTATTATCATGATGTAATCATTATTATATTCTCTATTCTATTAATCATAATAATCATTTATAATCTGGTTATAATATGCAATGCTGAGCTAAGCATGAGTACTTTCAATTTCAAATATAATTTATTTGCTAAATTTTTCTTGTTAATAGAAAATAGAAAAATGAAAAGCTACTGTCATTGTAATATCTTAATACATTTGCTACTAAATATGATAAATAAGTATAACTCTTACAATCTCTTATATTTCTTTACATTTATACTTATTTCATTATATACTACCAACTACAATCTATTAACTACATACTAACATTGCAATATCTGGACCACACACATGCCGTACAATGGATACACATACTCCCAGTGTACGTTTCATGAGTTCTACCTCTTTCATGGCAATATATATGAAGATGTAGCCTATATATTCATCGAATACCATATTGGTTCCATCTTGAAATTTCATGGAAGTATAGGAGTTTCCAAATTGTGAAGCCATTACATGCTGAGAGGTAACAATGGGTGAAAACAGCTGCATTATAATGTTGGGACTTAGTATAAAATTTTCCAAATCTTTAGTATCCTATAAGAAGTATTAACGATTACTTATTAATAAATTATAATCAGCAATTTATCTGCTATGTTTGAGTCCTTTTTTCACATCTAAATATTGCAATAACTTTTTAATAATTTCTGTTCTTTTTCAGGAACATCTAGTAGAATTTGTATATAAGTGTTTTTTTTTTTCAGAATCGACATATTATTGTTATCAAAACCTTACCTTGTCATCGAGTAATCCTTGTATTGTTGCCAGTTTCAAGATGTGATTAGCGAATTTTTTATTGCATTTTGCAAACAACACATCATTCAGATGATCGAATATTAATATAGCTCTCATTTCGTTTAATTTCACATCTATTCTTGTTTATAATTTAATTTATAATTGTCATTTAAATCTTTACCATGTAAACATAGCCGCTATTTTTACTGAGTATCCTGTTCTTATTGATTAATGCAGACAGTATCGTTTATTGCTTATTGTTTATTTCACAAATCAGCAGGAGAGACAAGAAAATTACTTTTCGAGGAATCAGGTCAGTTACAAATATCACTAGATTTGCAGCAGTAAAGACCCTTGCACAATGCTAGGCAACATGCAATAGGAATAAGGAATTGAAACTATTCACCAATAAATACGCGAATAGAAAATATTCGCCAATAGGAGCAGAGAATAGATACTATTTCTATTCTTATTGCCTGTTGCCTAGTATTGTGCAAAGGCCTTAAAGTCCATAGCAAAGAGCATAGGGAAATTTCCGTAATAGCATACTGATCGCACTGGACAAGGAAAGACAATCGCTTTATCTTTATCTTGGATCGCATATGATTCACCGTTTGAAAGATTCTTGATATCGAAAAAGGAATTTTTCTAGAAATCTCGAAAGGAAAGAATCCTTTCTCAAAATATAAACAAAGGAAATTATAAAAAAATGTCAAGAGCACATATATACAATTAACATTTTATTTATTATTTGCTTATATATATATATCGCAAATAAAACTATGATCTAAAAAGGAATACAATATTATCAAGATTTAAATATTTTCTTATAATAAAATAGTAATTATAATGAATCACAATGTTTTGTATGTTATATCTTTGTGCAAATGTGTTTTAGCTTATCTATAATTATTCTATTATTATTCAAATAAAATCCCTAATCAAATTAATGTTATATACTCAGAATTATAAAAAAAATGTTATCAGAATTATACAAATATTTCTTATTTAGTACAAATACTTATTAAATAAATTTAATAACAAAAAAATTTTTGTTACATTCAAATAATCCATATAATAGAATCTTTTATATATTGCAATCCTGAATCAACTTTAAAAAATAATACAAAGATAAAACACATATTTTTATATTCCATACATATAAAACGATTTATTTTTCCTATTATATAAAAATAAAAATGAGAATTAAAAATAAAATTTTATAATATGGATATTCGATTGTAATAATAATACTAAGATTAGTTTTATATCTATCTAATGCAGCTATCTGGGTAACATCTGGTACTATCTGGGTAAATATATCTATTTGGGATACATTCACTATCTTACTAATTAAAATTTAAACATAACATGTATTGTTTCCTCAATTATACGTAATTATACTATATTCTTTTCATTCAAACTATTACTATTATATACGTGGCATCAATTTCTATAAAATCCTCTATCGACATTGGAAAATCCTGTAGAATTTTATTAGAATATATTTAGAATTTGTAATTTTGTGTTTTACTTATTATTGTCATTATATTTATTATATATATTACTTATTATTTTGTTATATAAAATATATATATATATATATATATATATATATATATATATACACTAAATTTCACAAAATAAGAAAACCTATTTCGAAAAGACTTTTAAATTCTACATATTATCAATCTTCAATGAATCATATAAATTAATTTGTTATCAATATTTTTCCCAGTAGAGTACACAATATTAAATTACAAAAATGTAGTATATCCATTACATTAGACATGCAAATAAAATCAAGAATTATCAATTGAATCATAGATTTTATTGTTGATATTACTTTGTCATGCACTACAAAAATCCAAAAGAGAAAAATTTATTTCTATTTGAAATTTTAAAAAATATTAAGAAATTAAAATAGCTTCAAAATATCAACAAAATTCATTGAAAATTTTTGTTTTTATGCTTTAAACTTCTGCAAAATCTTTTTCTGAGATAGTTTCTCATATATTAAAAAATCGGAGATATCCAAAATAATTCTTAAAATAATTTTTTGTTCTTCATTTCTTCAAGTTAAAAGATTCATATATTTGTTAACATAGGAAAATAAATTCATCTTTTCTATCATACAATTCTCTTGTATCTTTTTTCATGTTTATAAAAAATATAAAATATAAAAAGTTAAGAAAAAGATAAAAATTTAATTCTCTCTTTTTAATTTGTGCAATGTTAATGCTTCTATAAAAGTTAGTATCAGTAATCAGATTAATTTGGATATGAAACAAACTAAATCTAATGATAACAAATTAAAGATAAAAAGAAATGAAAATAAAATGAAGTGTAAAATTCAATCATAAAATTTAAGAAAAATGTCATCAAAGAAATTTTAAAGAAAAATTTGATTCTCAGTTAATGATATGCAAACTTACTGGGAGGATTTGGTCGCCACCTAATCATATTCGGTGGAAATGGCGGAGGAAACGGTCGTGGCGCGATAGGCCACATCATGGGCGGTGTTTGCATTCTGTACATTGGCATCGGTCCAGGAAAACGCTGGAGCAAATATTTTATATAAGTTTTGTGATCTAAATACTCACTAAAATTGTTCAATGTTTATATTTCAAATAATCAATCATTTGTTTAACTCTGTAAGTCTTTATATTAAGCAATTCAAACGAAGGCATTTTAATCAATTGTGTTATATTAATTTCCTCAACATTAATTATACTTACCATGCAAGTATCATAAAAATTATATGAAGAAGGATAGCTTGTGGCTAATTCTGCATGCGATACTCCATCATACGGTTTATGTGATCCAGATGAAAATTTATTTTCATTGAAGTTTCTTCTAGATGAAAATTTATTTTCATTGAAGTTTCTTCTAGATGAAAATTTATTTTCATTGAAGTCTTGCTCTTCTTTTGTAGCTCTATTTGAAGACGAATTACTTCTGCTTCTAAAATACAAAAAAAAAATATTTTTTATGTGCATTATATCCAACAAAAATATATTTTAGAATTATATTTGAGTCATAATTCCATTATATTATAAAAAACATTTGCTCAAAACAGCAGAATAGTATAATACGATAGTTTCCTAATTAGACAACTTTCTAATTATATAAATTTTTAAACTAGATTAATAATTATATAGAATAGTCTATAAACTCTTCAGAACATATACTTATTAGAATTTTTCTTTTTATTAGGATTTCTAAATTTTTTATTTTAAGTCATTTATTTTTTTATATTTTCCCAATTCTATCGTTTCTGTATATTAATAACAGAGATTTGTTACCTGCGAAAACGCGATCTATCTCTAACAGTAGATGCTATGTCACTATTACAACGTGATAAACTGCTAGTTCTTCTTTCATTCTTATTTCTATCTTCTTCTTCATTCTGTCTTGTCGACTTACTTTGCTTTCTAAAACATGAATATTGCATTTTAAGATATTTTTCTACTATTAGATTTGTTTTCTTTGTAAAATATATATTTAAAAAATACTAATATTAATTTAAATAAAATAAAGGTTTAGCAGTGGCTATTGATTTAGTGATGAATCACATATTACTTAATCAAGATCATAAATGATTATTGCACAAGAGTTACTTTATATTTCTCTTTGTCGATATTATAAAATTTTAAAATTGATAAATTTCTTCTCTTTTAAAATTATAAAAATGTTAACATATGTCTAATTAACTCTTAAATGATATTTAATTCAAACAACTTTATATCCATAACATATCCATATATAATTGAAAATAAAAGATTAAATAATTACATGATTCTAATAAAAATGCTTCATTTCATATATATTTATATAAATGTACACATATAGTTATAACATATAGTTATTTGTCAAAAACAAACTTAAAGTTCTGAAAAGTATCTAGATAGTAATAATGAACAGATTCATATTCAATAAAATAAAGAAAAATTTATTTCATTTCTGAAATGAAGATTGTGTTTATTGTTAGTTTATAAACCAACTTTATATCCATAATATAGCCATATATTTAATACATATATTCGTGTATAATTACTTTTAATTATATGGCTATCAAAAACGATTCAGAAATAATTTCAATTATATAATGTGTGCATATATAATGCAATACTTATAATTATTTACATTAATAATAAGTGAGAGAGAATATTGGTATATATTACTTTTTGAATTGCTATAAAATATTTCATTTATTCAGACTTTGATATTTCATTATTTATAACAAATTCTGAATATATTACATATTAGATGTAAAATCTAATTTTTCGTCCTAGAACAATATTCTTCATTAAATTTAATAATATTGAAGTATTTTTTTATGAATAAAAATTTAATACTGAAAAACAAATATTCGAGAATATGTATGTACTTCAATATGAAGAGATTTATTTTATAAACCAATAAAACTTGAATGATCTGAAGTCTTCTTTTTCAAAAGATGCCAAAATTTTTATAATTCTTTAATTTTGATCCTAATTTCATTCTTTTTATTCACATTATTATCTATCAGGTATATTTTCTTTTTCTTTTTGTAACAGCTAATAAAATTTAAATTTAAATTTATGTAATATTAAGCTATTATCCGATATTGGATATTATCTTTCTCCTTCTCTTTCTCTCTTTCTTTCTAATATCTACTAATGGATATATGTATATGAAATTATGTATTTACCCATTATGCAAAGCTCATCTGTTATAAAAAGTTCATCTGTTACCTGTTATATGAAGCTTATTTATCCTTTGCGTTTCAAGCAATTTATACCTTTTCTGTATATTTTTTTTTGCTTTATGTTCTAACACTTCACGTCACAGTCTTCGGTCTTCTTGTTTAATTCTTATTTATCCTGTTAAAATAAAACTTTACTGTTCATCATGAATAATTCCCATTTCATTGCTAAATATTTCACTGAAAAATTACATTCAAATAATTATCACATTAAGTTTAAAAAAAGAAATTATTTAAATAAAAATTGTATGATTTTTATCATTTAGGTCACTGATTTAATTCATGTATTATTAATGTATAAATGATGCTTTCAAAGAGAGAGAAAAT
>NW_020229214.1:832025-874525 GCF_003227725.1 Camponotus floridanus
TGTTTTATGAGTTTCTTCACAATAAATTTTTACTTTGATTTTCTTTAGCTCTTTTTCTTCAATAATTGTACTTCTTTGGTATTTAGATGATGATATTTTCAATCTAAGAATATTTCAAAAATATTACATGAATTTTCCAAGATATTTTTCATGAATAAATTAAGTGTTCATATCACAGTTAGTTATATTTTGTCTTAATATTATTATATTTTATATAAAAATTTTCATAATATATACTATTTATATTTATAAATTATAAGAAATTTATATTTTTTTATAGCGATTATTATATAAAATTTAATGTTTTGTGTCATTTAATACTTAATTTATAATTAAATAATTTTCTATATTACTCTTCAGGATATTTGTAATCAGTTCTTCTTTGTGGATTGTTACTTTCATTTTGTTGTAATTTTTGCTTGTGAACAATTTCTTGAGCCCGATTCCTTTCAAAATTTTGGATCATCTTTATTTTTCGTTCCTCATGCTCTCTTAGAATTCTTTGCTCTCTGTGCCATTGTTCCCTTCTTTTCATTCGTCTTTCTTCTTCATCTTTTTGTTTTTCTTCCAATGATGATTTTAACTTTTTATTAAAATACATTGTTATCACTGTAAAAAGAAAATTTTATAGTTACATGGCAATATATTTCTGTGCAGAAAATAAATTGAATTGATTAATAGAGTTTTTTATTTTTTATAGATACATTAGTGAACCTTTTTCTGCAATTGTCTTTCTTTTAAAATAAAAATAAGTAACTTTTTTAATATTATTTGGTTCTTTGCATATGTGTGTGTGTGTGTGTGTATATGATGTACATATGTATATGTAGTAAAATAATAACAAATAAAATTTGTAAACATATAATTAAAAAATATACTATATCTAAAAAATTATATTTATTTATATTATATTTATTTATATTAATTTTATTTCAATAATCTCTTTTCTTGCATAATAAATACCTTTTGTAAAAATAAAATACTGTATATGCTAATATAAATGCTACATGTTAAATAGAAGATGTTTACGAAAAAAAAAAAACGAACAGAAATTATGCAAGTCACGTGGATCCATGGATCCACGTGGCTCACAGTAAATACACGAGAATATAATTGCTTTTTTTCTCTTTTAATTCTTATATTAACTCTATTAATTCTTTCTTATTGAAGATTTTTGTTCAAATTGTTTAATTTTATATTTATTTGAGCGTTGCATCAAATTGAATGTTACTATTTCGTACCGTATATTCTATTTCACAATACACTTTCACAATACAGGTTTTGTGGAAAATAAATTATATAAATTATTTTATACTTTCTTTTATCATTTTTTAAATATATTTTTCAATTCTACTTGAATTGATTTGAACCAATGCTAACATAAAAAATGCTTTGAAACTATTTAAAACCTAAAACATGCCCACGCGAATGCTTTTTTACACATTGCTATTCTCCCTTTACTTTCTTCTTCTTTATTGTCCTTCTCCTCTATTGTCCTTTTCTTCAGAATACAACGTACCAAGTTCTCCTCCACTTTTTAATGCAATCACAACTGCATGCAGCGAATCATTTCCCGCTTTTCTGGGAAAGCAGGAGATGGATTGGCTGCTATTTGAGTCACGTGTTATTCCCTAAATATTCCTAATCGTGATACACAAGAGATTGACCAATCACAGTCAAGTATAAAGAGAATACTCGACTGTGATTGATCAATTTCTTAAGGGCCAGTATTCATAGTCCGATCTTATATTTAAGATCATCTTAAGTTCATCTTCAGATAATCTGTAGCCAATAAAATAATACATACAATATCTAAAGATGAACTTATGACGATCTTAAATATAAGAACGGACTATGAATATCGGCCAAGGTTTTAGGACTTAAATTACTATTGTAGATCGGGACTTAATAACGAGCCGTGTTACCTCCACTTTGCTTATCTATACACAGACCATTTTCTCTCATTGGACAGAGTATATTGATATGCATTACGTTATCTTCTATCAGACTTTTTATATATTTCTTAAATTATAGTAGATACATGATAAATATTTAGTTTTTCCTTTCAAAACATGTACATTAATTACTTTTTATTAGTAAATTTATGATTTGATTAGTCTTAAAACTCTTATTTATAAATTATTTCATATTACATTTAGAATAATACATACTTTGAATATGTATTATTAAAACTGGAATTTTATAAAGTTAACAAATGTGTTTTTGATTGTTACATATAATTCAGAATCATCAAATTATTCTTCATTCTAATCCAATTATTTTTATGAATTTTTTATTTAATAAAACGAGTGTTATTTAATACCAGTTATACAATTTACACATTATTTTGGATATTAAGTGGAAGAAATTGAATAATACATCAAACTTATTCTTGCATTAAAAAAAGGAAAACCGTTAAAAAAAAAAACACAATTATCGCATTTTTTCCGCCTTTTCTTTTATTCAGAGACAGAAATAAAAATTATGTATTAATAACAACCATATCAATGATTGTTGTTTACTTCTTAGCTGGCTTCTTGGGAGCAGCTAGTTTCTTGGTTTTTGTGGTATCTTTCTCTATTTTCTTTGCCGTAGTATCTTCCTCCACTTTTTTTGCCATAGTATCTTTTTCTATTTTCTTCACTCGAGGTTTCACCTGCTTGATCTTAGCAAGTTGTTGTTTCCTCCTCTTCTGAAGAACAATAGCCTTCAATGCCGGTGCATCCTTCGGTAATTTTATCTGTAATGAATGGAATCTAATAAATAAAAATTTCTAATACACATTTGCAATTTCTAATACACATTTGCAAAAATTTCTAATACACATTTGCAATTTCTAAATCACATTTTGCAGCAATTGATTTTTTCTGATAGTCTACAATAATTTTGCAAATAATAAATATAAAAATAATTTAACATTTTTTTAAATTAATAAATAATAAAATAAATTTATTATATCAAATAAATAATTATTATTTTATATCTTCTCCTAAAATAATAACTTAGATATTGAGTTTTATCGGTTTTTATATATTTATCAAATTTTTTTATTCTAATTAATTTAATTACTTTATAATCTTTTTGTAATGTGGAAATATTCTAACTTCGATATAATATATATTTTTAATACATATTTTTTAGATTCAAGATTATTATTATTCAAATAATATTACCTATGAGATTGTTCATATACATATAGAATTATTCGCCATTATTACACTAAAATATATATAAGAAACAAAAAAGATAGTAAAGATGTACTTACACCTCGTTTTTCAGCGAGAAGAACATCCCTCTCGTGTTGACGTTTCTGCGCGGTCAAAATAGCAGCACGTTTTAAAACGGCTGCATACGGATTAAGTCGTAACATAGCCCGTGTGTTGGTCAACGGGTTCAATTTCTTCACTCTGCGTACCACCTTCTTTCTATAATTATATTGAATAAATTGTATCAATCACCAATAATGAGATATGATCACAAAATTCATAATAATGCAGATCAGATTCGATCGTCACAGAATCAATATTCATTCAATGATACAAATCTGAATAATGTGATATGTTTCAAAATAACAGCTTTAATGCTGCCAGATTAAAAGGAAACAAAAATGCATTTTCCAATTTAATTATTATAATATATAATTTCTTTATATAATTACCTAGGAGCCCTCAGGACTTTCCGAATTTCCTCAGACTTCAAAAGTCTAGATAGATCGGTATTAGCCATTTTGGGGAATGGCAAATTATATCCTTTTTTGAGTTGCGACTCTTTACGCCAGGTTCCATAAAGAGAATCTAATAGTCCAAAAGCAGATTTTGTCCAAATAACAAAACGTCCAACATGACCACCCGGTGCCAATTTTAAAAGATTCATCTTATTGATATTCATCAGACTGATGCCGGGAATATTGCGGAATGCTTTACGGATGCCCTAAAAATCAGAGATTATTATAATTATGTTTTTCTTGATTTTTCATGATTTATATGAGATCTAATGATTAAATTTATAAATAAAATTTATTTTAATTTTGATACGATTGATGTATATAGGAAATTTAATTAAACAATATATTAAATCTTAAAAAAAATTACCTGATCTTGATTGTAAACAATCAAAGGTCCACGTCGATGAATGCGTCGGCGATTGCGCATTTTACCTTTGCCAGCACGGAAACGTTGAGACTTATAGACCTAATAAATAAATAATGAATAAAATATGTTACAAATTTAAAATTAAAAAAAAAGTTTATAACTTAATTTAAGAGAATTTAATTTAATTTTAATTGATTCTCAAGAAATTTCTCACAAGAATTCGATTCATTTACAAAATAAAATTGTTAATATATTTCAAAAAACGCATATTCCCTCTATCTTTTGCAAACCGTAGGTTGGCAGCAGTCGGGAGTAAAAAAAGCTCTTATATTATCATAAAAATTATTTCTATAGCATGTCTCATAGTATTAAAAATACATGATAATACAAAACAAAAGATATTGTTTGGTAATTCATACCCTTTTCAAGTACAATTTAACTAGAAAAGAACGCCTGAATACCATATTTTTCTAGCATCTGTTAGGAGCATCTGAACTAAACGCGCTTAGCAAAGATGCGGACATTTGTTGGTGCATATGAATGTAACATAAAGGAGATGATATAAAAAATTCCTATTAAAATTTGAAACTCAAACCTTTTGGATATCATTCCAAGCTTTGATACGTCTTAAAAAGATGACAGCCTGCTTAGTTTTCGTGTATTCTTGAATTTTATCAGAAACAACCAATGGAAATTCTGGGACTTCCTCAATCAAGTGTCCTGCATATTATTGTATAAATGTTATATTTATAATTTGTTCATCTCTATACAAAATATCAACAAATTCAATTAAATTAAATATGTATAAAAAAATAATTACAAATTAATAAAAAAAATAATAATACTAATAAATCTCTATCACTTAAAATCAGAGAAAATAACATTGAAACAAGAATATATTAAAAAATATAAATAATTATTAATATAATTATATTTTGCAAGTTATTATATTTATTATAAGAAAAATGTTTTATAATTTCTCACAATATTTCCCAATTATTGAAAAAAAGTGCAAAGTAAGTTTCAATAAATGTTTTTTAAATCTATGTTCCCATTTTTTCTTTCAAAAATGTTATCTTAGCAAAAGTACACACCTTTAGATTGCACAAGTGCAGGAACACCAGATGCAGCAATAGCAGAAACGAGGGCATAACGTTTTTGATTAACGTTGACGCGATGATGCCAGCGTCGCCATGGCTTGGTAGGGGCAAACATGCGTCCACCTCGGCACATGTTACCAAATGCACCCTGACCAGAACGATGAGTTCCACCACCACGTACACGAGGTATACGTGCCACAGCTCGTCCAGTGCCCCATGATTCAGCAGAGGTTTGATGGCCTAGGAGAGAGAAGAAAAGCTATATTTAATCTTACAAATACATATTATTAATTATCATTTTGTATGTATACTTACCAGCCTCTTTAGAGACACAGTATGGTTGCCTACTATTAGTAGAAATTAATTGGTGAACGACATTGACAATGTCTGGGCGAATCGGAGCTTTGAAAACAGATGGTAGAGAAATTACATCACCTGATGCTTCATTCTTGTCGGTATATACCGTAATAATCGGTCGTGCCGTTGATAACGACTGAAAAAAAGAGTTATGTTACATATAATAATGGAAATATATTAATTAATATATTAATTAGTATCATCACATTATAGAATATTGAATGATTCTAATAAATTCAGTTTCTAATGATAACAGATAATTTGAGTAAGATTTTGCTAATAAACTCTCTCACACAGAGCTTCTTTATTATCTCTAACAATTTATGAAATAAATAATAGAATCTTTAAAATAAAATAAAATAAACATAAAAATCATAAATAAACTTAAAATAAATGTTAGATGAGCTTTGTTCTCATATATTTTATAATTACATACAATTTAAAAAAGATACTTCAACAGAAAATTACTAGTTCTTTAGGAAATACTTTTATAATTATATAGTTTTATATTAAAAATTAAGAGTATTCCCTTCTCAACTAAATAATTTTTTTATAAAGCATATTTTTTTAGTATTGTATATTCAATTTTACAGATAAAATTATTACAGATATAAATTAGTATCATATTTTCAACAGTTAAAAGAGTAATTATTTTCTTTAATTCTTAAAAGAATTTTGTTTAGATACATTTTATATCAAATTTGAATATTTTAATAATGTGCATTGTAGGATGCAAAAAGATTTTTAATATTTTCTTACAAATTAATTCTTCACTTTTAATATATTATTTCCTGTAAACTAAAAAGAAATTTCTGTAAAAATAGACATTAATTTTTTTAGTTGTTTTATATTTTCTTTCAGGCTAAAGAAAGCCATTGACTTTCGACATTTTGAATAATACTTTCGAACTAATTATTTAAAATTATTTAAAATATTTAAAATTTAACATAATTTTTTATTATCTAACAACTCAAAGATTACATATATTTAAATATACTCGAAAGAATCAAGATCATCTACCTCGCATCATCATGCGACATATGTCAAAAATTATATCGCAAATAAAAAAATCGCGAAGATTATTTTTGCCTATAATTTGATTCACTTAAATTCATGTTTGATTTTAACATCGGAATTAAATCTTTTATTCTACCATTTGATGATTTATAGAATTAAATCTTTTATTCTACCATTTGATGATTTATAGATATCTTTCGTTTCTTGCATACACGGCATCAATATCGTGTAATGGCGGATTATACCGGATATGCTTTCTCGAGCCACGTGCTATCAGAAAGTGTCGCACATACACAAATATCTTCCACGAGGTCTTACACACGTTATCACATTAAAAACGAAACAAAATATCGTTAAAAGATAACAACAGTCAAAACAGCGGAATATATCTACTTGCATAAGATATTACATATGAATAGTATGGAAATTACATCGCGCTCGAGCACACGATAGGGTGCGATCTTTCAAGACAAAATAGTTTTCGCAAAAATACGCGGAATCTGGGGAAGAGGAGATCGCGGATTTTGATGTAAAGACATTCGCGCACGAGAAATTAAATTCCTTACCATCTTGATAGATCCTTCCTATAATTTTTCACGCATGAGACGTGAACTAACCCGACTGCGCTTTCACGTCTCGTCCGGTCGCGAACAGAAAGGACCAGCTAGAATGGAAGTAGATGCGACGTAAAAAGACAAACTTAAGGCTGCGTTTATATGATCGCGCTAGAAGCGGCGTTATGTCCCGGTGTCTCTTCAGCGAAACACTATTGGCTGTCGGATATAAAAATTTTCAAGACTTCAAAAATTAGCCAATTGAGAGGCAAATATTACATTTGTCGTACGACAAATTTTTTAAGCACATTGATTGGCTGGGGGAAAAATTTCCAACATTCAAACAATTATTATCTCGCAGCCAATCAATGTGCTTAAAAAATTTGTCGTACGACAAATGTAATATTAGCCTTAGATTTAGAGTCCTTAAATGTCCCAAATGTTGTATTTCTATTTATAAGAATTGTATTACTGCGATGTAGAATAAATTATTTTGTAATATAGAATAAGTAATTTTTATATTATTCAATTTTTTTTATTTTTTTATTTAAAAGTTGATAAAAAAAGAGTGCAATTATTGTAATTTTCTTATTTAAATACATATAAATTGTTCGTAACTTTTTGATTTCATTATTTTTTAAATTATTAAGCTTCCTTATAACAATAATAATTCTTAAAGATGCGGCCTCATTGACGCTAAAAAGTAGCGTCAACCATTGGTTGAACAATGAAGCAACTATACTTACCTCCTTGTTCAACCAATGGTTGACGCTACTTTTTAGCGTCAATGAGGCCGCACCTTAACAGTTGGCAGCCCTACGAGATAGGCTGTGCAGCACTGCGCGTATATAAAATAAATTTGAAATCGCTTCTAGCCTAACCATCTTCACGTGATCGACTTTATTTGAATTGCACGGCATCGCATCGAATTATGATGCGGCGCCGATTTGTTCGAACGTAATTCGGGACATCGCGATGCTGTATAAGCGTCGAATGAGCACGAATTGTCACGCAAATATGATAAATCACATCTACTCACCGTTCACCGGCTGTTCCACAGGCCGCTCCACTCGCTCGCCTCGGGACGTCCCATTCCGATCTTGATGCACACGATATCATTAACGCGAACGCGCGACACTTTATTCGGCACTCCCGATATTCGCTCGCATCCGATAATCATCATCAAGGGCGCAAATAACGCGACGCGACTTCGCTCCATCTTCGCGATCGCGCTATCACTGAACTGTGAAAAATAGCTGTCGCGCACTTTCACCGACATATTATGAAAGTCGCGCGATCATCCTTGGACACTTTCGACGCTCTTTCACTCGCGATATTCGTTTAAAAACGGTTAAAAGACGCGAAAAATGCGGACGTACGACGATCCGTGTAACTGCGTATGACTCCGATTCACGTATGACGCGTATGACGTAGCAGTGACGCGTATGACGTAGCGATCACGCGCTAACATGGCGGCCGAACCAGTGCGCATTCGTTTCTGCGCACTGGTTCGGCCGCCATGTTAGCGCGTGATTGCTACGTCATACGCGTCATACGTGAATCGGAGTCATACGCAGTTACACGGATCGTCGTACGTCCGCATTTTTCGCGTCTTTTAACCGTTTTTAAACGAATATCGCGAGTGAAAGAGCGTCGAAAGTGTCCAAGGATGATCGCGCGACTTTCATAATATGTCGGTGAAAGTGTGCGACAGCTATTTTTCACAGTTCAGTGATAGCGCGATCGCGAAGATGGAGCGAAGTCGCGTCGCGTTATTTGCGCCCTTGATGATGATTATCGGATGCGAGCGAATATCGCGAGTGCCGAATAAAGTGTCGCGCGTTCGCGTTGATGATATCGTGTGAGTTTGTGTGCATCAAGATCGGAATGGGACGTCCCGAGGCGAGCGAGTGGAGCGGCCTGTGGAACAGCCGGTGAACGGTGAGTAGATTTGATTTATCATATTTGCGTGACAATTCATGCTCATTCGACGCTTATACAGCATCGCGATGTCTCGAATTACGTTCGAACAAATCGGCGCCGCATCATAATTCGATGCGATGCCGTGCAATTTAAATAAAGTCGATCGCATGAAGATGGTTAGGCTAGAAGCGATTTCAAATTTATTTTATATACGCGCAGTGCTGCACAGCCTATCTCGTAGGGCTGCCAACTGTTAAGGTGCAATTTCATTGACGCTAAAAAGTAGCGTCAATGAAAAGGCCGCTTTACACACTGAAAAAGTTGAAACTGTTTGAACTTTATTTTATTGACGCCATATTTAGAGAAAGTCTAGTGATTTTAATTTGCCGCTGGTTTCTAGCGTCAATGAAATTGCACCTTAACAGTTTCCAATAAGCTGTCTAATAACAATTTCTATTGGTTCCGCCATGTTTTTACAAATTTTATTTCGACGAATAAGATGAGACGCGTCGCATGGCCAGACTCTATATTCTAGGGACTCTATGTTTTTCTGCTGGAAAGCTCACGCGATTGGTCGGTTCTGCGCGAAGCGCGTCGGGATAGGCTTTCACTTTATCGCGACGGTGACGTCTCGTGCGGTGAAAATTTGTACAATCTCGCGAAACAGATGGGTAGGTCGGCCATCTTCGAAAGTGTTCGTCGTCGATGATCGTACGTCAAGTCCTCGTAAAATTTGCCCGCGTGCCGGTTACACGGTTCGCGCGTGTATAACGGAAAATCGTGCGTCTCGTCTGCATTTTTGCGGATTCGCGAGATCGAGGACGTCGCGTGTGGAGGAAACATTATCGTGTTTTTGGAAACTTAACGAGAGGTACGTAGGCCAATGTCATAATGTCACGTTACATCGACACGATCGAATCCGCCAACATTTTCAAACCCTTTCGCTTCCTTCTTCCCGGCGATTTAAATATCCTTTCCGTGAATTTCGCAATGCGAGGGAAAATTGTAAGATGGGTGAATACGAGAAAGGAAGATATACATATATGTACTACATCTTTTTCTTCTTGAATAACGTGATTTACGATAGGTACGCGGTGAATATCGATATAATAAATAGGGGTCTCTGAAAAAAAAGTACAGTTATTTACACCTGCATTTAAGATGAATGAAGCAACACGAGGTAAAAAAGGAGAGAAGACAAAAGAAGTATCGTTGGAGAATAATAGAAAATGTAGCTACGATAAACATTAATTTTTGTGCAGAACAGATAACACTTTTCGTTAATTTGGAGTCTCGCTATTAATATTGTTTTCATGATTAAAATACAAATTTAATAATTGAAATTTATACCTGAAATTGACAAACAGTAGACCATCGCGATGCTCTTTTTAAGGTTAGGTTATCATTATGATTATTATAATATATTGGCAATCATTATAATATATTCTTTCATTTTTTTAGTACAAATAATTTATTTGAGTAAATCCTTTATTTAGTTATATGATAAATGATTACAGAGCTGCTTTGATGTCAATGGGCAATTAAATTATCAATAATACTCTGCAATATATTATTTTATTAATATGAATAAAAATATTTGATGCATGGAAAGAAAGATTAGATTAGGAATATGAATGAATTATAGGTAGAATGTTCGTCATAGGTAAAATCAATTCTGTTAATAAATTAATCATCGGTAAAGTTAATTGAAGCTTGTTTCGAAGTAAATTTTAAAACTTAGGAAAGCACGAAGCCTTTACAAAATGTATATCTATTTAATAGAAAATATAAAATATATTTTGTTCTGTATTCGCGAGTGAAATTATAATCTTTTTTCACAAAACCTTTAGGCCATCGTTATGTGTCAGAATCATAAAGCTCAACTTGAATATAGAGAGTAAACTGTGGTAGTTTTCAGCTAGGAATTTGTTGTCTTTTATTATGCTTCTCATCTCATCTTCAATATAACAAACAACAAAGATTGCGTAAAAAAATATTGCAATCAAGAATGCATTGTTAGAAAAACATGGTTTCTTTCAAAAGCGCGTACAATGTATGGAATCGTCTTAAGTTTTAATGGACGAAGTGCAACTCGTGATCCCTTCATGCAGGATACATGCACAATTATCTCATCTAATCGCTATAACAAGTAGTAGCAAAAACAAGCTCTTCTTTACCGCGTGAAAAAATTTATGCTGTACACAAGTTGAGATTGAGTTTAAAGCGTGACATAAAATCTGATGTCTCAGAATGTACAAAGATTATAGAGAAAGGTATTTACTGAGAAATGAAAATTGTAATTTCTAAGAAGAATATTTGATAACTATATCATTATTTGCTTCTGAGAGAGAGATTAATACATCACATTTTAAATATACCTCATCTTGTATACGACTAATACCTTTACTCTATGCTTTAAAAATACGCTTTATATACGCTTATCTTTCTAATTATAAGGCGTTTGTATTACATTATAGGCAACTATATATCAGAATCTGATTATATTCTTAGGTAACATTCTCTTTATTAATTTTTGAGATGTAATGCCATAGTCCTCATGGTATAAAAAGAGAAAGTATTGTATTATGCATGATGGCAATCATAGAATCATGAAAAAAATTATGAAAATAATGTATGTGTGAGAGAAGATGAAATTAATTATTTAAAAGTGAACAAATAATTAAAATAAAATTTATTATATGATTAAAATAAAGAAATATTTAAAACAATCAATTATGAAATTAAAAATGGAATAAAAGTAAATAAAGTTTCAAAAATTACACTATTATTTCTTTATAACGTAGTACTATATTAATTACTATTACGTAGTACTACATTAATTACTATTATTTTTAACATTTGAAATTAATTCCCGAGTCCATCTGTTGCATCCACAGAATGTGTTGCATTTTATCTTTTTACACCATGAGCATGTTATACATTTAATCATTTCACTTTTCTTGTCTTTTGGATCCTCTAATGAGTTCGTTTAGTTACTTATAGCAAATAAATCAAATGATAATATACAAAAAAAATACAAATTGTGTCAAAATGACGTAATTACTTGTTACAAAGCGTCGATCAAACGTCGAAATTATTAAATGTTTTTTAGGACAAGAATTGTACACTAATCAGAAAGAGATTCTCTTTATCTCTTCTATAAACTTATATTCCTTCAATCCGAATAATATTTATGCAAATGAGATAGATAATACAAAATAGCAGCTATCGCCTTCGAGATGGTCATTTCTGAATGCAACTTCTTCAAGAAGTATCATTTGTAGCCAATCTGTGAGCTAGTCTGCGATCCTTTCTTAAAATCTTTTTCAAATCTTTGATTCTTAAGCGCAAAATTTACAAATTTACAAATTTTTCTGAATTTAACTTTCAGAACTTGATAAAAGAAGATAAATATTGTATTCGTTGATTAATACAAATATAAATATTGGATTAGATAATTTATCAGATAAGAAAACAGTTGATAAAAAAGTTCTTATCACATTTATCAAGTAAAGTGAAAAATAAAATTAGTTATTTAACATATAATGATTATATAATCACTCACATATTGCGGAAGACTTGTTTATATAGAAAGAATTAGTTATATTGATTTTTATAGTGATTGAAAATAGGAATGTGAAATTGATATATTATTTCAATAGTTCTTGAATATATTATTTCAATAGTTGTTGAAAGCTTAAACAAATCAAGAAGAAATATAATTAGAACAGTTAACATAGAAAATATAATTAGAACAGTTAATAATTTATAAATTCATGTCTCGGTTTCATATACATGTTGCAAGATAAGTCATTTTTTAATTATAATGAATGTGACTTTGAAAATATCTGTTATATATATTAATTTGTTATAGAAAATTGAAGCAGAACTTGAAAAATTTGTAGAAAAAGAACAAATCTTTTGCGCCATCGTGATTAGAAAATATCGAAATTTAATGAAAAGGATCGCAGAAATAATCGAAATGTAGTGATTATCAGAAACGACCTTAAACCTCGAAGGCGTCCCACTGCTACGCGATCATGGCAGCGATCGGGCTGAAGCGCATGATCTTACTGAGGAGGATCCAGGCGACCGATGCGAGGGCACAAAGGGTGACTCCACCCCATCCTAGATCCATGCTCCATGCGGTAGTGAACTTTCTGGCCTTGAGGACGCTGCGAGGAACAGGCATGCCGATCACGCCGTCCTCAGGACCTCCGTCCATTACTGATTTGGTCCCATGGTCCCTCTTGAAATGAATGATCGTCAGCGTAAACAATGCGAATGTTGCTGAAATAAAATCCAGATAATTCCAATTTGATCACCATCCCTCTGATTGATACACTGTATCTAGGTGGTCTGATAATATTTATAAAATTCGTAAGCATATTTACATATTTTATTTTATTTTTTTTCTAAAATATATAATTTTTTCTTTGTTAATGTTCTATTTAAGTTTCAGTCCGATAAACACAATCAATAATTATTCACTTAATAAAATGTTTCTTTATTATGTCGAAGTCAAATGATGTTAAATGATATTTTGAAAAAATAGATACTCGCAATAACAAATAAAACAAAATATCTGATTTGAAGTCTTGATACATCAATCTATCAAAATTAATATAAATAGTTTTATACCTGCAAGAAGATACATTACTCCTGTCACGAGAACGGCCGATATCTGATGCCTACACAGTCCGAAAAATCCTATAAGCGCGGCACATCCTAAAATGATTAGGCACACTAAAGAGCACGAGATACTCAGATTTTGCATTCCTGAAACAGATGTGACGTTTGTGATCATTCTTATCAATTGATTCTTATAAATATATTATTTCTATGTTTTTCGATTGATTACAGAATAGGATAGAATAAAATTTCTGTATCAAAATATTAATACAATTAATCATATTAAAACAATTAATCATATTTTATTCTAGGATGAAGTTATTGATACTCTATGACTCACACACAATTTAATGTTTCGTTTTTTAATGTTCACTTACGATTTTGCCAAGCTACACGTATTTCTTCGTGCGTTTCATCCGGTGTCAAATAATTGATGCACCTCTCTTGTGGGAAACCCACCTGATTTAATAGTTGTATTTCTTCCTCTAAAAGAACAAACATTTGATAACAGTTGATAAATTTCATAATCCTTACTTTTTCTCATTTAAACAGATAAAATTTTACTTATTATTGAAAATTGATCATTAAGATGGTTCTCTCAAGATCATTAAAAAAAATCATTGCAATATAATTTCTTCAATCTTTTTTACTTCCGACAAATTTGATATTAATGTAAGTTCCATCTCGTCCTATCTTTTTATCGTTTTTTTTGGAGAGAAATACAAAATTTGTCTAAAAAATTTATATAACTTATAGATATGTACAATTTTTGACAATTAAATTCATAAATAAAATATGCTTAAATTCAGATATTTTTTTATTTATCTAACTTAATGTTCTCCAAAAAAAGGAATCTTATGTTTATAATTAATCTAGTGATCCAACAAATTTTCTGTTGGAAACAATGTTTTGGAATTTCTTAGTTAAAATATATATTACCATAGAGAAATTTTATCAAAATCTTTTCTCTCTCCAGTATTTTGTTGATGTCAGTTTCTCTTATATATCTTTCAAATAAAAAAGCAAAAAAAAAGTGATAGCAGAAGGAAGCCATTTATGTATCGTTTCAGGTGAAAAGTTGTCGAATTACAAAAAAGCTGTGTAAGATGGTGCGGTACATCTTTGTGGATTGTTGACATCGCATCATCGTTACACGAATCGTCGTTAACACCTTGATTGCATGATATAAATGTTATGCGCAAAAGCAATGCAGTGCTAGGCACTGTACTTGGCGTGTTCAGGCACTATAAAGATAATTTTCTGACAAAAATAACAAAATGAGACAATTAGACCTCCAAATTCTCCGAATAATCCACAAGATTACACACGTTTGATTATGAAATGAAAAAAGGTATATCGATTATATTTTTTTATATGGTTGCAACTTTTTCCGCAATTTTTTTTGTGTCCAAATATTGACATACAAAATGTTCAAAATATATATTTATTATATTTTGTTTATTTTATTTATTTTTATTTATTTTTATTTTATTTATTTATATATTTTATTTATTTTTAATCAATTTATGGAATTCTTGCATCAATATATTTTGATTAACATATACAATTTTTTCCAACAAAAATAATATAGATTATAGTTGATTTTTAGATTTTAAACAATTAATATAATAAATGAAGAAAATTCTGTAGAATATATGCTTCAGAGAGTTGTAAAGAGACAGTAAATTTAAATTAAAGATTGCATTATTATTCACATCGATTATAAATTTTACCAGGAAAAAGAACGATATATTGATTAGAAAAATCATTACTATTTTTTTTTTCAAAAATTGATATTATTTAAAAAAACATTATTATCATTAAAGATGTTCACCAAAATTATATGATTCTTTGTATAAAGTATCTTATTTTAAAGTTAATAGAGATTTTATTTAAAAAATATTAAAGAAAAAATTCATTTACATAGGAGAAAAATTAATATATATAGAAAAATTAATATTGTTTTATACAAATACAATAAGTATGTTGTTGAAATTTTATCGAAAGGAATCATGTTTATGTTGCATATACACACGTGACTATATTTAGATGCTACCTTGACTCTGTCCGGAGATATCGAACCGCCGAATCGCACAGTTTGAACAGCACATCCATACAATCGCGTGACCATGAGATTCTGGTCTTTCCCGTGGATTTGAGCAAAACGACACGATCCTATTAACCTAGACCTAATCTTCATCCGTTTGCCGATTCATAAAATCGGTTTCTATTAGCCGACAAACGAAAAAAAAAATATGAATGATATCAATGTGAGAATTTTAAATAAAATATCAGAGAAAAATAAAATATAGTTCTGGCTCTTCATTTAATTGCGAATAATATTTTTCAATAATTTCCTCATTATTTTGATATTTATGACGATATGCATTGACTGGCAAATAATTAAAATCGTAATCAGTATTGAAAACATCTATAACTCATATATTATTTTCATGAATAAATAATAGAATGAGAGATATATGAGTATATTTTTTCTTCACATGTTAAGATAATATATTTAAAAAGATCTCAAACTGTGTTTATTGTTATTCTGTAAAACATATTAAAAGGGGAGGGGGAGAGAGTCATTTATGAATAAAAAAGTTGATTGTAACGCATAGTTTTAGAATTGTAACAGCTTGTACCTGACAATGTAACACACATAATCCAAATCCCGCCGTGCATGGGGACCAAAAAGGACGAAGTTTTGATAACACGATTAGTTCGATGATTAACGGAAGACTTTAGCATTGCCACCTGATCGTTCAGATACCACGTGAGATTGACGTTCGCGTGCATTAGGTCTTCCTTGTCCCAGCCGATCTCTTCCCAATGATCCGACATTATCGCACCACATAGGAGCCCCGTCGCTAAGAAATGAAAAAAAAAAGAATGCAATCATTCGATTGGCGCAAAAGATTTTTCGTGTTTGTCACAAGTTTTAAAGTTTCTCTTTTACAAAAAGAAATCGAAAAATTTCTTATGATTTATAATATAATTCGAGATTGGTAGAATCTTATTTTCACTGGACATCTAGCACTTATGCCATCAATTGTAAAAGGACGAATAAATGTTGCAATAGCGCGATTTAAAATGAAGGTTTTTCTTCTCATTATATTTTTTGATCGTTAAATATTTCATTAGACGCCTCTTGATGTGAAGAGGAGACGCGATAAATGTCAGGATCACATGCTCGAGTTTCATTACCCGATCGAAGTACATATATATATATAATTCTTTTCTCCCATGACGAATTTCTTCATTTCATCAGGATGTATAGCACAACAGATCTTCGCACGCGCAAACTCCTTATGCGTCAAAAAAGAGGCTTATTTTTCGCGGAATGCGTCAAGAAAAGATACCTCCTCTTTACCTGCGAACGTCAACACGAGCGTGGCGAAGAGGAAGACGAGACGCGGACCGGGGCCCCGGGGTACGCGGGTCGGCTCCATCTGTTCTCGGACAGCGGCGCCAGGGCGACGCCTGCAAGCATCGCTCGCGTCCCCCGACTCGTTACTGGCCGTTGTACGCCCTTGGAACTCGCTCTTCCTTTCTCTATCTCTGTCTCTCCCTCTCTCTGGACATCCTCGCGATGCGGACGCCCTCGTCCTCCCGCGTCGAAGCGCCACGATGAATCGACCCACGCGGAGAACCACCCTCGTCCATTCTTCCCCACCCCGTGGATGCTGCGGATACCCGGTCTTATCACCTACATGCCGTTTCTACGTCTTGCAAACAATTGGACTCGAGCTCGTATCCTGCTAAAGTAATCGAAGAGAGAGATTGAGAATAAGATTTTTTTGTTTTATGACCGGTTGTCGTTTGATTGTTTACGCGCGTGGTTCATTAATTTGATGTTATTTATATTCGTATTTAAATTCGTCCGCTGATCATTCAGAATATTTTCCTTCAATGGATCCTTCTTCTCTCGTCCATATGCTCCCGTTGGAAAAACTATTAAAATCATTCGAAGTATTAATCAAAAATTGGCTCCTATAAACGTATTGTAATATATATAAAATACATTTTTTTCAGTTAGGGCGATAAAAAAATACAGCAAAAAGAAATACTACTTGCTTTTTTGTTATGTTGGAGAAATTCGAAGGAGAATATTATTGTGGTAAAAGACCCAATTATATTGTTTTTTTTTATTTTTTTTTTTATTTTACAATTCGTAAGATATTCTTGAGGAGCATCTTGTATTTTTATATAAATTTCTTTATTAATTTTTTTATTCAAATTTTATAATTATAAACTTTACGTTTTTTTCTTTTTAATGTAGACTAATAATGGATAATACAGAGTAATAACACACGTACTTTTATCTCTTTGATTAATTCAGATAAAGATATTTTCGAATAAGTAAGATTAAGATATTTAAAGATTGTCTTTAAAAAAAGCATTTAATTTGATTTTTATTTATAACATTATTCAGAAAAGATCTATCGATTGTAAATCATATGTTTTGTGCAAAACTTTTAATGTCCATTTCAGGGACTTAATGCAGGACTCGTGTTTTTACAGTCATGGCACATACATATATGCTTGTATCAGCAAGTAGAACGTGTTTGATTAAGTTGTTGCTTCGCAGGACACTTAGAAAAGGATGACGTAATGGAATATATAGAAATTTTTTACTTATTTACGCTTTCTGTTTCTACAGAACAATGCTCTTTCATCGCTAGTTGGTTTGACCTATTTTGTCTGCGCATCGTTGGAATTTCTTGCTTGTTACCAATCTCAAAAATAGTGATAATTCTTTGTGTATATGGGAATTCTCCCGTCTTTCTTCCTTAGATGGCAGATCTATCGGAGGAAGTGCCGATCAAGGATGCCGCGACGGCGATCTCCCAGGGCAAACGCCACCTCCTAGTACGCGATTACAACCTGGCAGTGGTCGTCTTAGCCCAAGCTTGCGAGCTTCTTGCCCAGGAACACGGAGAGACGGGCGACGAGATGGGTGAACTCTATCTGCTTTACGGACGAGCCCTTCTAGGTCTGGCACGCGAAGAGGCAGGAGTATTGGGGGGCGGCGTGCCTGGCTCCGAAGAAGTTAGTCAGGACGAAGGAGTTAGTCAGGGAGAAGAGGAGGATGAGGAAGACGAGAATGAAGAGGGGACCATCGCAGAAAACAAGAATGGTATGGAAAATAGTCCTTGCACATCGAATGATAAAGAAGATGATAAACGTGAACTGAAAGAGAGTGAAGATCCAAATAGTGAGCAGGACGAGAAGTCAGAGAAGACGGAGAATTCTGATAAAACAATCGATAGCAAAGTAGAGGAAAACACACAAAAAGAAGAAATTCCTGGCTGTAGTCGAGATCCTGATGTATATAATGGCGAAGCTTCTGGAAGTGGTACAAAAAGAGAAGACGATGAGGAAGACGGAGAGGCAGAAGAGGAAGACGTTGAGAAGGAGGACGACGTGAATAATTTACAGGTGAATCTTTTTGAATGATTGCAATGTCGAGTTAAATCGTACCGATAAGAGATTTCTATTTTTTTCCTCTAAATTATTATAAATAATTTAAATAGTTAATTTATAACATAATTGTGGGGTAAATATTTAAGTATTGATGACTATCAATTGTTTAATACCTAATTTTTCTTCTTTTAGATCGCTTGGGAAGTCTTGGAACTGGCGAAATTGGTACTGCTAAAACGTGGGTCCTCAGGTTGGAAATTGTTAGCTGAGGCATATCGTCTTCTGGGCGAGGTAGCGATGGAAGGTGGCAACCATGAAAGCGCACTGATTGATTTCAAAGCGTGCTTGAATCTGTTGGAGAAAATAACTCCACGCGACCATCGTGCAATTGCCGAAATCCATTATCAGCTCGGATTGACTCATGCAATGGCAAACAATTTCGATGCCAGCATCGAGGAATTCAACCAGGCATCCGCGTTACTAGAGGCGAAGATTGTACAACTGAAGACAGTGCAGGATGATCCACCTCAATCCGATGATCCTTTCTACACTGTTGAAGGTGAAATCAAGGAACTGCAAGAACTTCTTCCAGAGATCCAAGAAAAAATCGCGGACATCAAAGATATGAAAAAAGAAGCCGATGTAATCAAGGAGATTAAGGAAGAGAGGTTGAATGGATGCTCTAAAGATGGCGAGGCGAGCGAAGCTTCCGGAAGTGGTAGTAATACATCTAAGCCCGCTAGCGATATTTCACATTTAGTAAGAAAAAAACGCAAGGCAGAAGATGAAGAAGACATTGGTTCTGTTTGCAAAAAACCACTCCAAGAAAAAGACGTGAAAGGTACGAGTATCTGATTTCATTATGATTAGAATAATCTGAACTCTGATAAAAAAATTAGAAAATGTTGATATTTTTCTCGATGATGTAGAGGAATAGTATTTGCTGATGTATAAAAAATGGTGTTTTCTACAAAGACAACTTAACAGTCACTGAGACTTCATTCTCAATGTAGATATCAATAGAAATAATGTCAGGATATCTTAGAAATTGATATATATATATTCAAAATTTTTGTTACTTGAAATCGCCTTATGATACATAAACTAAGTGAAACTGTTTCATAACTGTAATTCCATATTATATATGAACAAAAATATCAACTAATATATAATTTGATAATGTAAAAAATATCTATTAATGTGAAAAATAGTGTTCTCTAAAAAAGTTCTCTTTTATTTTCTAAAAAAAGAGAATTATTTGTAATACAAATAATCATCAGGATATCGGCCAAAAGTTAACATACATTTTTGAAATTTATCTTAAAATCTCTTTTATGAATACAAATGAATGGAATCATTTTATGACTGAAGTTGATAATAGTTAATAATAGAAGTTGAAAGGATAAATCTAGTAATAGTGTTTATTAAATATGATATGTGCACATGTGTGTGTGCTTGTATGTGTGTCTAAGGATATGTATGGGACATTTGTTATTTGTAGATTATCAAACTGTTTAAGCATCTCTCTTTCTCTCTATGATGAATTGAAATAATATATTTAATTTTCATAGTTTGCTTAATGTTAGAAAAAAACATGTGTGTGACTTTACAAAGAAAATTTTGAATAAAATTCAAAAAGAATTCAGTAATATGTGTGTATGTGTGAGTGTGTATAATAAATTAGTGATTTTCGTGTAAAAGAAACTTGTTTTTAAGTTAAAGTGATTTCTTATTTTTATCTTCCTTTATAAATGTTTCTTTGAATCGTTAATTTATACTCCAGCAAATACATTCATGTATGAAAAACAGACACATTCTTTTATATTTGGTTTTATGAAATGATTTGTTACAAAGCTGAGTTTGTGAAGAAATTATACGTGCGTGCAAATCTTCTGTTTGAAGAGAAATCTATTATGAACTATTTGGAAAAGTTTTTGCTCGGAATTCTGTATCTTGTTATAGATATTCACTTATCTTTAACATTTTTGACTAAAAAATTTTTTAAATCTTGCGAAATGGAAATTTTCACGCCGGAGATTTTAATTGGGAGTAGTGATTTTTTATTTCGCGTTATAATGTGACCAAAAAAGATCCATAATAGATTTCTAATTTAGAGTGATGTATTTATTATAGTTTATTGTAAGATGAAATAGAAGAAGACAGAGATTGACAGTGTGTACGAATATCATACCAATAAATGTTACAACAATACTTTTTTTTATATACACATGTATCTTTATCACATCATAATTTATTAATATAATATTATACGTGAAAAACATTGAAAATTAGATCGCAGATTTCATTAATAAAGTTTAATCAATGAATAGATCATGTGGAGATACCATATGTCAATTTGACATTCTTATCGATAATTTAAACGTCATTTTTACCATCTGTAGTTGCTTCGATTTCTCTTTCTAGTTACAATAATTGCCAATGAAGCGTTAGTGTATACTTAACTTAACCACATATTTAGCAATGTTTGAATTTCGATAGATATTTTATTAGTGATTAGATGAAACATAAACGTATGTGTCCTTTTGGAGTTCTTTTGGAGCCAAGAAGAAGAAAAAAGTAAACGAAAGTGCATAAAGATTGAAGAAACTCATAAGAAAAGAAAACACACTAACCGATCATTGCAAGAAAATAGTTGATTATTTTTAAAATAGTACAGTTCTATATATAAAAGATATAGATCAATATTTTTAAGTTGTAAGTGCTTTAATAACTTTATAAAAATAATAATAAATTGTGTATTACGATTGTGTACTAGAATATGTCAGAAAATATATAATGTATTACTATATTTCAATCATCTGTTTTTGTATATATATATATATATAATGCATGCTAATATATTTCAGAATTAATAAACATGACTGAAGAGAAATGTGCAAAGAAACTCAAGCTTGAGGAATTTCCTGTTTTAAGCGAAGGGAAAGCACAGATAATAATTACGAATAAAAAAGTCTTTTATAATCCAGTTCAAGAATTCAACAGAGATCTCAGTATAGCGGTATTAACAATATTTGCACAAGACAGATGGAACAAAATGATAGAAAAAAATAATTTAACAAATGACAATAAAACTACTATATTACTTGATACCGGATTGAATACAAACAAGCAAGAGGGAATTACTATATTGGAAGCTTTATCTGCAACAGGTTTGCGTAGCATACGATATGCAAAAGAAGTGAAAGGTATCAAGCAGATTGTAGCCAACGATATTTCTGCTAAAGCAGTGGACAGTATCAGACATAATGTCTTGCATAATGGAGTTGAGAATTTAGTAACGCCTCATCATGAGGATGCGACATTGTTGATGTATCAGCGTAGACGAAATCGTTTTGATGCAGTTGATTTAGATCCATATGGCTGTCCATCGATGTATCTGGATGGAGCAGTGCAATGTGTAGCTGATGGTGGTATACTTTTGGTTACTGCTACTGATATGGCTGTACTAGCTGGCAATACTCCGGAAACTTGTTATTACAAGTATGGAGCAATATCTATAAAATCAAAGTCTTGTCACGAGATAGCGTTACGGATATTACTTCAATGCATTGCATCTTATGCTGGACGATATGGACGATATATAGTACCATTACTATCTATAAGTATTGATTTTTATATAAGAGTATTTGTCAAAGTCTTCACAGGCCATAATAAGTGTAAAGAAAACTCTAGCAAAATAGGGATGCTTTATCAGTGCAATGGATGTGAAAGTATGAGCTTTCAACCATTAGCAACAAAAAGATCTTCCAATAATTATAAATTACCAAATGCACCTACAGTAGATCAGCTATGTAAACATTGTCAATATCGGCAACATATGGCAGGTCCAATATGGCTAGGATCTTTACATGATCAAGAATTCGTATCGCAACTGTTATGCAACTTGAATAATATAGAGTTAGGTACATCGAAAAGAATGGAAGGTGTCTTGACCATGATACACGAGGAACTAGATGTTCCATTGTATTATACGCTGGATCGCTTGATGAGCATAGTTAAATGTGATGTTCCATCAATATTGAAATTCAGATCTGCGTTATTAAACGCAGGATACAAAGTATCATATTCACACGCAAGTAAAACTTCCATTAAAACGGACGCGTCTAATGATGTGATATGGGATATTGTACGTGCTTGGGAGAAGGAGCATCCTGCAAAACGCGAGAAACTAGCTGAGGATAGTCCAGCTGCACGTATACTTAATGCATCGTTTACGAGGGATATTTCTTTCGCAGAACATCCTCTAGCAAATCCAATTTCTCGTCAGAGACACTTATCACGCTTTCAACAAAATCCCACTGTAAATTGGGGGCCAGGCGTTCGTGCAACAATCCGAGTAGATCTTGAAAATAAGGCAGAGTCGAAAAAAGTAAGAAATCAAAATAAAAATAGTAAAAAAAAATTAGCTACTGTAGAACAACAAGTAACACAACAATAATTACAAATAACTTCTTGTAATTTGTATATTCAATTTACATCTCAACATATCTTGGACATTATTTTTCTTAGGTTTTTTGACTAACATGCCAAATTCAGGAAAATTGCGATATTATATACACGAATTTTTACAACTAACTTCGTAGGATTATTTATAGACTGACAAACAAATGTGGTGAAAAAATTAATGTAATTTTAGTTTTATGCTTTCCTGTAGCTATTCTATCATTCAATATTTAAAGATATATGATAAATTGATTTTGTTATTGCAGAGACTTTAATTTTGTTGTCGATAATATGTGTCACCTGATATGTCATCGAAATGTCGCACCGTTTAAATCTATTCAATTTATTCCTAATTTTTGCCGCAAGTCCAATAAGATAAATATTATCTCCAGATAATCTAGTTAAGTTTGCTTCATTGAAAGTGAGTCGATCCAAAATATTTAAAATAACATTAGAGAAATTATTAGGCACTATATCCACAACAGAAATTTGATTTGAATAAGATTTGTTTATATAATTATTGTAACTTATAATATGCTATATAACTAATTTTGAAACAGTTGATTTCAAATGTGCAATTTTTCCGGTGTTGATAATGCTTTCATAGATTTGATTATGAAATTGTGGAAATATAGATATCTATTTTAATTCTTTCATATGTTCAAACAGGTTTTAAATAAGCAATATTGTTATTGCGATAGCGTACTTTAGTTTATCGAGCTATTTTCGGAATTTGGAATCACTCGAGTTTTTGTTATGTTTAATTTCTTTTTTTTTTTTCTCTTTCTTTCTAATGTTTGGAAAGATTTGTCGAAATAACTATTAGATTCATAAAAACTGGGCATTTGTGTATTTATTAAAAATCTTATCATTTGAATTACTTTCTTCAAATTTGAATCCTAAACGGCTTTTATCTATTCTTTAGTTATAATTGGTATCTTTATTTTTATAGTACTTGTTTTTGAAAAATAGGTGTTATGAAAATAAAGATATCAATTATGACGAAATAATAGATAGAGTTATTTGGGATACGAATTTGAAGAAAATGATTCAAATAAGATTTTTAATAAATACAAATGTCCATCACAAAGTCTGTTATTAAATATATGACAGAATCTTTTAATTGTTTTATGAAGAAGTCTCCATATATATAAACGTTTTTATATCTGATTCTTGATTTTTGGAGTTTTACACCAAATACACAAATACATATTCCTCTTATAGCAATTTTGTCGGGTTCTTTGGGAATTGATTCTGTATTTAAAAAACAAGCAATTTGTGATACTATTTTAAAACATTTAAAATTTTTTAGTTTTTTAAACTAAATCCATTACATTTGTTAAACGCTTGCCACATTTTCTCACTAATCATTTTCGAATTCCTAATGATTTGAAAAAGTGATTATTTATATTTTACAAATTCTGTAATGTTATTTACGCATTCTTCCCTTGTCAATTGCAGTAAACAAAATTGCGTAGTAAAAAAATATTGCACAGAATTATAAAAGTACATGTATCTTTTTTAAATTGTGTGACTATTATTACATTGATTTATTTTTCGAGATTAAAATTCTTTAAATAAATAAAAATTCATTTTTCGAAAAATATTTGATATTTTCATCGGACATGAGAACATTGTTACATTTTTACTAATACATTATTCATTATTTTAATTATTATGTATACATTATATTAATATTTAAATGAAAAAAAAATTAATAATTTATTGTGACGAGATTTACATGTAATTAAAATTTCCTATTTGTGTGTGTGTGTGTGTACATATATACATACGTACATACATATATATATATATATATATATATATATATATATATATATACAGGTCTACCAAAAGTGTGGAAACCCTAAATATCTCGGAAAATATACGTTTTACAGAAAAGTGTTCCAACAAAAGTTGTAGGTTAAGAAGATCTATATACTGATTCTATCAGTTTGACCTTGGATGGCGTCGTCAAGGTCAGGTCAAGGTCACATTGACTTTTTTAAATGACACCCCCTACATTTGATTGCATATTCTTATAGCTTAATTCAAGAGCTTTCCAAAACACTATAATAATGTTCATTTTTATTAAGTACTTTGCGAGTTATGAGGGTTGAAATAATTTCTTAATTTTACATAAACCATAAAATATCTAGTAAACCATTCATTTTTCGATTATCTTACCTTCATACTTTTATGTACAAATTAATGAGAGGAATCAATTGGTGTAAAGAAAACACATAGTTGTTTCTAAGAAAAAATATGTAATTTGCAATTAACAATTCCATATTTTTTCTTAAAAACAACTGTATGTTTTCTTTACACCAATTGATTCCTTTCATTATTTTGTACATAAAAGTATGAAGGTAAGATAATCGAAAAATGAATGGTTTACTAGATATTTTATGGTTTATGTAAAATTAAGAAATTATTTCAACCCTCATAACTCGCAAAGTACTTAATAAAAATGAACATTATTATAGTGTTTTGGAAAGCTCTTGAATTAAGCTATAAGAATATGCAATCAAATGTAGGGTGTCATTTAAAAAAGTCAATGTACCTTGACCTGACCTTGACGACGCCATCCAAGGTCAAACTGATAGAATCAGTATATAGATCTTCTTAAACCTACAACTTTTGTTGAAACACTTTTCTGTAAAACGTATATTTCCGAGATATTTAGGGGTTTCCACACTTTTGGTAGACCTGTATATACACATATGTGGCCCATCAATTAAATATAATTGAACATAATAAAAACAATCACAATGTAATTTTTCTCAGTTAAATTTTTGAGATTGAAAATTTTTCAAGATACTTTTAAATAGGCCATCATATGTCATATGTGACTTGATACAAAATATGATCTCCTGATACTTTATCACTACCAATTGCCATTTCTTATATTTAATTCTCATAAAAAAACTTTTCTTAATAAAAACAACGTCGCTTATGTTGTACAGATTCTCGTATTAAAACTTGATATATAATTTAGTACATAACTTGGTATATATATAGGAGGGAGTAATTATAGTTATTTGCATAATTTTATAAGTAATTGTGTATTTTTATAAGCAAAAATTATAATCGTAATTAAACATTACGTAGATTTTAACAAATATGTTTAGATTTTTTTTAACATTTTAGTTTCTCTAGTTTTTTCTTAAAGTTTTTGTCATAATATTTTTAAAGCACCCTCTTTCTCTCTCTCTGTCCAAATACTGAAGTTATGCATAGCATACATTTATAAAATTTATTTGAAACTATAATATCATTTTTATATAGAATGATTTAAAAATCATCAAACAAAATGAACGTACTAGCGATATCAACATTTCGAATGTGCTTATGTTTACCATAAAAGGTATAGATCAATGGATAGCTATAAATATAAATTCTGGATAACCGAGTTTTCAAGCTTATTCACAAATTCATAGAGTATGTTTTAGTAGTGACAAAGAAAGCCTTCCTATTTACTATTTTTTTTATAATCTTGAAATTTATCAATTTTTTTCTTATGTTTAGTTGTAATTTCGCAAATTAATGTAATATCGCAAATTATAGATAATCTTAAGAAATTGGCTACACGGAATTTTTATTTGAATTTTTATTTCATCTATTTTTTTAATAGTAAATCCAACATTTTAATACTCGATTCTCGTGAAATGACTTTCAAAATGTTATATTATCGTAATCATTCTAGATAAGATTCTATATCATATCTCTTTATTGCACAGTTGAGAGTTAGAATTAATAGTATGATTTACAAATATCACAATATATATATTTCGAATTATAAAAAAAAAATTGAAATCATATTCTTGTTTACAGTGGCTGCGTTCAGCAGAAGAAGCTCCTTTGCAACTATTGTAAAATTCGTGAGCCTGATTGGTGCATGCTCTTAATTTTGATTGAATCTAAGAGCATACACCAATCAGATTCACGAATTTTACACAGTTGCAAAGCAGCTTTTCCTTCTGAACGCAGTCATTGTAAATAATGGCTGAGTTCAGTAGAAAAAACTGCTTTGTAACTGTTGCAAAATTCATGAATCTGATTGACGTAGATTCAGTTAAAATTAAGAGCATACACTAATTAGGCTCACGAATTTTGCAATAGTTGCAAAGCAGCTTTTTCTGCTGAACGCAACCATTTTATAAAAGAAATTAAGAAATATCAACGAAAAGACAATCAAATGTTCGAACAAGATTATCTAAACACTGTTGAAAAACACATTATTTACATTATCTATTTTTTATTATATATAATAATTTTACATGATTTTATTTTTCGATTTATTAGATTACGTTATTATATGACTATAACGTTATTGTATGTCATAATATTGCGTATTTATAACGCAGTATTATCTAATCTTATATAGATATACATATCTTATATGTTTACTCTTTTTTTTCTAATAATTAGAAAAAAACATATAATATATCATTATCACACATTTATTTAATTTTCTTTATTTGCAATTATTTGATGGAAAAGATGGGAGGTGGTATTACGTAATGACTATCCATAAATAGCATGTGAATGGATTACAAGAAACAGTTACTGCAAGCGTCTACGTGCAGCGCAGAATCCTACAGTCAAGAATAGACATTAATATTGTGCCGGTAAATGTAGTTACTGATCATAGAGATGCATCAAACGAAACGCAAATTATTCGAAGTGTAGTTCCATAATAATAATATATTATTATTAAGTGTATTTTCATAATAATTTTCCCGAGTTCTAGAAAATGTTGGTGAACGCTAAAAGAATTCTTGAAATCGTAGAAATAGAATAAATATTTTGTCGCTTATAACTTTAATTATATCTAGTCACATTTTTCTTTTTCATTAATCGACTTAAATTGTTGATTAAAATATTAATTTAATAAATGACAGTATTTCTCCTATATACATTTTTTAAAATTAATAACTAATAATTAATTTAATACTAATAAATAGTGTGTGTGTGTATGTCTGTGTCTGTGTGTGATTCATATAATTAATTATAATAATCAATTTCATTCAAAAAGAGAAATCTAAAATATTTAAATAAATAAAAGCTAAATTGATTATTAATATAAAAATTATTAATTTGAAAAATATAAGATTTTGTTTAGCTATTAGAAGAGAATTGTGTTAAATCTGGAAACTGTATAGTTGTGACGGCATTTGATTTTATAATATGTCACACACATAATACAAAATATATTATACATGTATTCGACCTCTTCCCAGTGAGAAATGTTGGTTGAATCTACATCAATTCGACAATTAGGAAATGCAATAATGTATTAAGTACGTACTTTAAGAGAGTAATATACAATCTCTTTTAATAAAGGAAAGAAAAAGAGAGAGAGAGAGGAAAAGAGAAAGAGATATAAATAGACTCGGTCATACCCAGTGAGAAATGTTGATCGAATCTACATCAATTCGACATCGATTCGACAAATCATTTGTCGAATCGATGTCGAATCGATGTCGAATTGATGTAGATTCGATCAACATTTCTCACTGGGTATGACCGAGTCTATTTATATCTCTTTCTCTTTTCCTCTCTCTCTCTCTCTCTTTTTCTTTCCTTTATTAGAAGAGATTGTATATTACTCTCTTAAAGTACGTACTTAATACATTATTGCATTTCCTAATTTTTGTTCTGTACATATTTATTTTATTGTTCGTCACTATTTGATTTGATAGTAATTTGAAATTATATCACACATTTACAATATCAAATATTATATATTTAACAGTGTTGTATGGGTTTTTCTGTAATAGAAATACGTAGGTCGTTTGATAAGTTTGGTAAATTTTCGTGAAATTGCGTCACAATCCATTTGGTGACGCCTCATCAGCCTACTTTTCCGAAGGTATTAAAAAATTGGAAATTTGATGGACTAAGTGTATAGACCTCGATGGAGACTATATTAAGAAATTACATAAATTTTTTCAAAAATAACGTGTTTTATTTTTTACCAAACTTATCAAACGACCCTCGTAGCAAGAGATTCTTTGTATCGTATTGTTTATTTTCATATTTTGATGATTTTGTTATTTCTATTCCAGATTGTTTGTTGCCAACGATCATAATGCCTGATATTCCAACAGTAACGTTTTCCAATGGATATAAAATGCCGATGTTGGGTCTTGGAACTTATAAGGTCAGTCTTTCATAATTGTACATATGATAGCGATAAGAGATTGCATGTCACAAGAATTACGTCATTCCTTTATGCATATTTGAAATTTCAGTAAATGTATGTATAATAAAATTCAAAAACAAATGTTCTCCATTGTTTCTCCAAAATGTTTCCAAAATCCAAATGTTTCTCCATTGTGAGAAGTCTTTGCATGAAATTAATAAAACTTCAAAGGAAGTAACTCTTTATAAATATTGTTTTTGATTAAATTATATATAGATATAATTATATAAATGTATAGATATAATTATATTCTATATTATATTTTTATATATAGATATAAATATATTCTCTTTTTTTATTAAATTATAGATAGATATATTTATATCCTATATTATATTCATATAGATAAATATATTCTAAATATATTCTCCTATCATATTATAAATATATTCTCTTTTTTTGACAAATAGTCCGAGAATAAGGATGTAGGAAACGCTGTTAAGGAAGCAATAGATCTCGGATATCGACATATTGATACGGCTTGGTTTTACGGTAACGAGAAAGAAATCGGAGAAGCTATCCGTGAAAAAATTGAAGACGGTAGTGTAACCAGAGAAGATCTATTTATTACCACGAAGGTAAGATCAATACACTTATTGGTTCTTGAGTACATTTATCTATCATTTATATATATATATATATATATATATATATATATATATATATACACATGAACTATCATGTTATAAATTGTCTTTTTAAATTTCAATAAATGTAAACATTTAAATTATTTAAAGCATTTTAAGCCTTATAAATTTAAATAATATTTATATTATTTTGTTTTTTTCTCCTAGCTATGGAATACTTTTCACAGAGAAGAACTCGTTGTTCCGACTTGCAAAAAATCATTGGCCAATCTTGGCTTGGAGTATATAGATCTTTATTTAGTTCACTGGCCATTTGCTTTTCAGGTAAGTATTAATATGAAAAATGAAACAGCTAAAAAAATTGTATATTTTAGATTTTTTTGAAGATTTTCGACTATAAAACCTTAAAAATAATCTTAAAAATAAAATAATAACAGTTTATCTGAAATGGGAAAATAGTTGCGTAGTTATTTAATAATAAAAATTTATTAAAAGCTGGATTTATAAAAAGATACACGAATCCATGTAAAGCGGAACGCGCTGTTGTAATCTTTCAATATGAATTTTTATAATGTTCTAATAAGTGAAATCATGTTTTTAAGGAAGGAGATGATTTGATGCCTAAAGATAAGAATGGAAAATTGATTGAATCGGATATTGATTACCTGGAAACATGGAGAGGAATGGAAGAGTGTGTTCGTCAAGGATTAACTCGTAGCATTGGAATTAGTAATTTCAATTCCGAACAAATAAACCGTTTGCTTGAATCTGCTAAAATTGCGCCGGTTAATAATCAGGTATGCGTTAAATATATCTTTAGCTTTACATTTTCTAACATTTAATTTAATCGTTGTATCTTATAATACAAATAGAAATAATCACTTAAAAAGTTCTAATCACATGAAGAAAATATTAGTTATGTAGTTTTATTACTAGTTATATAATTTTGTGATAACCACTATATATATCACAAAAAATTATCGAACTCTTAATTTTATTAACAATGTTATGTCAAAAATAATAATAGACGAATAATCAAACTTACACCATGCTATAAATTTAATTTGACTTTTTTTTCAATATATTTCGATCGATAAATTACTTTTTCAATTCGTTTATATTTCTAAAATATATTTCACGAGTTTAATATTGTATTAATATGTATTCTATTATAAAGAGAGTATATATATTATATTAATATTTGTTATATATATATTTTATATATTATAATGTTGTAAGATTTTATTTTAATCCAAAAAATTTAATTATAGATTGAAATTAATATAAACGTAAATCAAGAGAAATTAATAGATTTTTGCAAGAAACGTAACATTACAATAACTGGTTATTCTCCTTTGGGACAACCTGGGAATTCATCAGGTATTGAAAATAAATTAGATAGTTCTGTAGTTCTGAAGATTGCAGAAAAGTACAATAAGACTCCGGCACAAGTAGCACTTCGATATGTGGTATGTAATAAAAAAAAGCTGATAAAATCGTAATTAACAAATTCGAGAAATATATCTAATGCTATATTTTATTATTTTTATAGTTTCAACACGGAGTTGCACCAATACCAAAATCTGTAACTAAAAGTCGCATCAAAGAAAATATGGAATTTTTTGATTTTACATTGACATCTGATGAAATGAACGCTATTCGAAAACTTGGCACTGGAGAAAGAGTAGCATACTTCTCTACGTAAGTACTACGATGTATTTTAAACGATTTGTTATTTACTTTTTTTTGTGAATGCAAGTTAATCAATTTATCCAAATCCAAATTTTTCTGTCAATAAAATAGCATTTTTATTTTTTTAATATTACATGTTTGAAAATAGTAAAAAAAGAGAATATATGATTTATCATAAATTATCTGCAATTGAATACTTTCTATCTCTGTAATAACTTTTCTTTTATTTCTGTATTTCAGAGGGAAGGTTTTCAAATATTTTCCTTTCAACATTCCATTTTAAATGAAACTAACATGAAAAAGAGAAAAAGAGACAAATTTCATTGCATAAGAGAAGAAATATATATAAATATAATATATATATATAAATATAAAACAAAAAAAGTTTTGTCAAACAATATATTCTATTATTTCTATACATATATTCTAAACAATATATTCTAATTATTTCTATATATTTAAATTTATTATATATTTATATATAAATATAAAACATATTTATATATGTTTTATATGTAAATATAAAACATATATCTATATATATAAATATAAAACAAAAAAAGTTTTGTCAAACAATATATTCTATTATTTCTATATATTACATATATCCTACATAGTTATTTTAATATTTCAACATTTAAAATATGTTTTTGAAAATATAATTCAGATGTTTTTAAATTAGTTTTAATAATTTCCTCTCTCAATAACCCAGCAAATTTAAATGTAAAATGTCCGCCAAAGAAATACAATAATTAATATTAATATAGAAAATATTAATTAATTTAATAGGATTTCTCGAAATTAATCAGATAATATTATGAATTTATCAAAGTTAGAAAGTAACAGGATACAAGTTGATACATCGTACGTAATCGTATTAATATCCCCTTTAAAACAGAGCAGATGTTCTCACGGTAGTATTTGATGCTTGTTCGACCCTTGGTCTAACCAATTACGGCTATTGGGCGCTGCGAAAAATTTCAAGGTCTAAGTCAAGATTATTCGTACGAATTTTTGTTTCATTCGTCCATTATATTAAAACTACGATAAAGCACGATTTAATCTATTCGAAAATTTCATGCGTCACAATACTTAACGTAAACCAGGATAAAACCTTTCGGAGTTGATAAAAAGTGAAATATCTTAAGAACTTTTGTTTCATTTATATGTCTATCATCACGCATATAACATAATTATATATTCTTGATTTTAGAGAACTAGGTCATGTGCATTATTATTTTATCGTTTATTTACGCAAGCTTTCTATTTTCGACGAAACATATTTTACATTACGGAAGCTCCATATCGCTTATATAGGCTGCGGTCAAGACTGCACCATGAATGCTCCGAAACATCATTCTATCTTTATTCTCATGGAATGTAGAACAAAGATAGAATGATGTTTCAAAGCCCAGAGCGTTTTCCCGACCGCAGCCATATATATATATATATATATATATATATATATATATATATATATATATCTTCGAGAATATTCTTATTTCTTTTTGATCGAATTTTGATCAATTTGTTTTTAGCATTTGCCATTGTTTAATTACTAATATTTTTAGCAATTGATCCTTGAATAATATCGTCGAAAAAAAAAAATTTGTTGAACTTTCGATTTAATAAAAAAATAAAATTTTATTAGTTACTTTGTTTTCTTGAAATACGCATTCTTAAAACACACATCCAATATAATTTATTATATATTTGTTTAATCTCTAAAAAGATAAGTTTGATGTATTATACTGATATATATATATATATATATATATATATATATATATATATATATATAATTATGATAATTACTTTCTAAATTGATATCTATTTTCTATTAACAATCAAATGTCATGCTAAAAGTACAAGTATAAAATAATTGTCACATAATAAATATCACATAATTAAAAATTTAATACTTTTTTTTATATACAACTACAAAGTCATGTCGGAATTGATATTTATTATATTAAAAATTAATTATTAAATCGATTTTTTACCTTGAATTTATTTGTATTTATTTGTATTGTCTTATATGTTTGAATATCGTACATTTATTACTTTATTATTCTTTAAATATATTACGAATTAAAAATTTATTAATAAAAATAAATATTTACTAATTTTTAATTTAATTTAACGTTTAATAATTATCCGAAAAAATTGCAGTTTTTATATTATTTAGAGACAATTATTAATTCCTTCGGAATACATAATAAACAAAATATAAAAAATTCTAAATCTCATAACAATTTTAGAATAATTATAGTAATATATAATTAGAAACAGGAAATATGTACTTCGTATAATGATATAATCTTATATGCCGAATTATCACTTCTGTCTGATTTTATTAGACGATAATACTGTGAATAAAACGTTGTTCTTCTACAAGGAGATCAAGGGCTCGATTCATTGCTTCAAATGTTCCTAAACGACCGCTGGCCGTAATTTTCCACAGCCACATTGGATTGCCATAAGCGAATTCAGCTACCACTACAAACAAGTTATTTGAATTAGTTTGTTACTGCCCACGCCCTGTCTTGTTGATACATTGGCTGCGGTCAAGACTGCACTATGAATGCTCCGAAACGTCATTCTATCTTTATTCTCATGGAATGTAGAACAAAGATAAAATGACGTTTCAAACCAGAGCGTCTTCCCGACAGTAGCCATTGTGCGAGTGTGTGCTTATCAGTGATATGCTTATCGTTGTTACGCAAACTTATGATGTAAAATCCAAAGAGTAAAGATGTCAAAATTGGCGATATTACATTTCTTTTTTAATAGAATAATGATATAGATTCCATATAATAAACTCCAATACATAAGTATGTTTCAATCGCAAACATTAAAGAGCAATTTAATAAAAAAGGAAATAAAATTACTTCGAAATTAATGATTGTTAAGCATTAAGTTTCATGCACGGAAGTGAAATAATTTCGATTTTGAATATTCGCTTTCATACGTGACGGTAAAGTCGAAAGATACGTTATCACGTACCGTGCATGCCACTGACACGCGTGTTTGTGAGAGTGAAATCGATCTCGTCCTGTTAATCTGGTCTTCTTTGGTGGGGACACTTATAAGAGAATCTCTGCGAGCGCAACCGCTACATTCTACATTGCACAGCATTGTTCGGGATTGGTCGCGCTCTTGAGACGGGTAACGGTTCAAGATTCACTCGAACTACCTTTGCATAGTGACGAGTGACAAGCGAATGAACCGGCGTTGATATCCATAAAAAATGGTTTTGAACGCACCCAAAGTGAAGTTTTACAATGGCAATGAAGTACCAATTTTCGGCTTGGGGACCTGGAAGGTAAGCATTTCTTATATTTTGTTATTTTGCGATTCGGACATCTTTGCTAACCGGCATACGTACTTGTTTACTTTCGTTATTAGATTGAATCTTGTAAAATTTTTTTATGAATAATTCATAGAGAGAGAAACATTTGCTGTATGAGAAATTATTCGAATAGTAGTTCTTATCATCAATATTTACGAACTAAATCATTTTTGGCCTTGTTGTTAAGCAAGATAAGAGACGAGGAAAATATATCAATATAAATTTTGTAGAAAATTATCGGTCGCCAATGTGATATAAGATACGGTTTGCGTATCTTGCATACTATTTTTGCACTAATTATGTTATGCTAACATGTTATGCTAACATGTTATGCTAACATGTTATGCTAACATGTTTTTTTTATTGCGTTTTTATTTGTTCGTACACAAATGTAAATATATTATGTAACTAATTACATAATTGATCATGTGCCAATTTGTGAATAACATGTACATTGTGATAATAATATACGTTGTGTATTAAAGTATAATTTGCATTTTTTATAATATATTTATCAAATTTAAGAAAAGAGTGAATTAATTTCCTTATTATTATTAATTATAATATAGTTATTATCTTATTCTCCCAAAGCATAATACACAAAAATAATATTAAATATTTCTACTATAGAAATCTTTCTTTAGAGAGAATTTATTTCAAGATAGTCCAAGATTGTATTTATTTTAATTTGACTTTTCTATATTTCAGTCTAAGCCAGGTGAAGTTACCCAAGCTGTAAAAGATGCTATTGATATCGGCTACAGACATATTGATTGTGCTCACGCGTATCGCAACGAGAAGGAAGTTGGTGCTGCTATCCAGGCAAAAATAGCAGAAGGTGTCGTGAAGAGAGAGGATCTGTTCATTACTAGTAAACTGTGGAATACTTTCCACAGACCTGATCTGGTCGAACCAGCCATCAAGCAATCTCTATCTGATTTTGGTCTTGATTATATAGATCTTTATTTAATCCATTGGCCAGTTGGATATAAAGAAGGTGGACCTCTTTTTCCTACAACTCCTGAAGGTGCCATTATCCTGAGTGATGTAGATTATGTAGATACATGGAAGGCTATGGAAGGTTTGCTTGCTAAAGGTCTGACAAAAAACATTGGAGTTAGTAATTTCAATTCTGAACAAATTACTAGGCTACTTGAGAATACTTCAGTTAAACCTGTTACAAACCAGGTAAATTAAAAATGATAATTTAAAAAATTTATAAAATAATTAAAGAAAACTCAAAGAAACTAATCTTTAGTGTAACATAATTCAATATAATTGTACTAATATTACATTGGAATTATAAAAATAGAAAAAAAGAGGATTTTATTTTCAAAGAATAAAAGAGTTTGATCTAACATATATAATGAGATTTTGTTAAATCGTTTAATTTATAAAATTATATATATATAATATATATATATATATATATATATAATATATATATATATACAGGTCTAAAAAGTTGGAACCCTAAATATCTGGAAATATACGTTTTACAGAAAGTGTTCCAAAAAGTTGTAGGTTAAGAAGATTATATACTGATTTATCATTTGACCTTATGCTCTAATCAGTCAATCCATGACTTTTTTATAATACATTTTTTATTCTTTATTTTTTTTTTTTTTTTTTTTTTTTTATTTGTTTTTTTTTTTCATAAATATTAGTCATTATTTTCGATTATCTTACTTCATACATACAAAAAAAAAAAAAAAAAAAAAAAAAAAAAAAAAAAAAAAAAAAAAAAAATAGTAAAAGATTTCATTAAAAAAAAAAAAAAAAAAAAAAACTAATATTTTATGTAAAAAAAAAAAAAAAAAAAAAAAAAAAAAAAAAAAAAAAAAAAAAAAAAAAAAAAAAAAAAAAAAAAAAAAAAAAAAAAAAAAAAAAACAATTTTAAACATTTTTGTTATATTTTAGATATTTATTTTTTTTTTTTTTTTTTTTTTTTTTTTTTTTTTTTTTTTTTTTTTTTAGATTGAATGTCACCCATACCTAACACAGAAAAAATTATCAGCTTTTTGCCAAGAAAAGGGCATTCTTATTACTGCATATAGTCCACTAGGCTCACCAGACAGACCATGGGCCAAACCGGATGATCCAAAATTGCTGGAAGATAAGAAATTAATTGAGCTTGGACAAAAATACAATAAGACACCTGCGCAAATACTTATACGTTATCAAGTATGTTATTGTTTTCTAATAAATTATATGTTAAATATAATTACAAATCTTTACGTTATATTTTAGAATTTTATGATATTTATGATATAATTGATAATTTAGTATTATCAATTATATCATAAATATCATAAAATTCTAAATTCTTAATATAAGATTCAAATAATTATTAAATTGTTTATAGTTGGATCGTGGCCATATTGTGATTCCCAAGTCAATCAACAAGTTACGAATAGCTCAAAACAGCGAAGTATTCGACTTTAAACTTTCATCCGATGATATTGCATATATTGACAGCTTCGATTGCAATGGACGAATTTGTCCATTACTTGGGTAAGATTTTGTTATTACTCGTTTATCATTATTAAAGATATATAAAGATATTTTAAACCTTTATATACATATAGTGTATATATACAGTATATTAGAATATAGTATCTATAGAATGTATTAATTAGAATTAGTAATTGTGTCAAATCTCAAATTATGTATTAATGTTTTTACGTTTTTTTTATTTTCAGTGCGGATGATAGTCCTTATTATCCTTTCAACATTCCGTTTTAAGTGAGCAAGTAAAAATTAAAAATAGATATATTATATCCATGTGTGTTTCGTTAAATTTTTCAAATTAAAATACATTTTCTATTGATACTATTGCTTATGCATTTATGTTTATGGTATATTATTATTTTATATGATATATTTATAATATATGAATTTTTCTTTATGTGTATTGAAAACTGATAAATTCAATATTATTATTTTGCAAAAATATACAAGTTTTTTTAAATTGATTATATCATGCAAAACTTGCGTATGTAATTGTGTGTTAAAATAAAGATATTTTCACAGTATATAAAGATTTTGCATAATGAGCACTTATTATTGTTATGACTGATATAATTATTTAAATATTAATTATATTGATAAATTTTCGGTTTCGCAACCACAAGTGCAACACTCGCAAAACTCATCGTCGCTATCGCTGTCTCCCGATCTCAAACTGAGCATCCCCGAAGTCGTTGATTGACGAATCTTGTATAATAGTGTATCACTACAATCACAGGGTGCGACTGATGATTCGCGTATGCTTTTTTCTTGGCATTTGCAGATATTAATTTGTTGGCATGCAGCGGGAGTCTTACATTCATTGCACGTCTTGCCGAGGTTACACGATACGGAAGATTGTATTATTCGTTTGAACGATTGTGTTACATCTGAAAATTTATGTGTACGTACTTTTGCACTTATCAATATTAATGCGAAAGAAGAAGTATTCAAATTTTTATGAATAATTTTATGTAAAATATTCCAGATAAAATTTACAATGTCGAAAATAAGCCGATATAGAACATAAGCGAATACGTGCCTATTTTCGAAACGACACTATGTAGAGATTCGCAAGAAGAATTCCTCGATTCATAAGGAGACTTGGATTTGAATATAGTGGTAGAGTTTTTTCGTTGGCAAGATTTGCAACATACTTTGCAACTATGAGATTTAATTGTGCGATTGTCCAGCGGGATGCAGCATGAAGGCGGCGGACACAATTTTTTGCGCCCTTTAGATGATTCCTTTAATGTTTCCTCGTAACCGATTAATTTCATTGATGTCGTACATAAACAACAAGCTTTCTAAATCAAAAGAATTGGAATTGTGGATAGATAATCTTACGTAATTTACATTTTTTTTTACTCACTCGTCCCTTATCTTTAAAAACGTATTTTCTCTTTGTCATATATGCTTCGTGTTTGCGATTTTTCAATGAACATAGTTTGCTATTTTTTCCCGTTTCTGTCATTTTTCCGCGTTTAAATTTGTTGCAGGACAGTAATTTGTTCATTTCTCTTCTATACATGATTTCCTTGTTCTCGAGCTCTTTGATACAATTCTTCAGCTTCAATTCCTCTTCGGCGAGCTGACGAATTTTTCTCAAACATATCAAATCATCAGAGTGAATAGAGTGCAAACTAGGTGTACTGTGTCTCGTAATTTCATTTCGTAATTCTATTAGTCGTTCCTCTATCTCCTTGTTAGCCAATTCTAAGGATTCCAACTCCATACCGGTTTCTTCCAATTTTACATCCGCATCTATGATTTTATTCTGCATTAACAAGAAAAAATTAAATTATAAAATTGTCACGACGATTAATTATCGATTTTTAATCACATGAATTTGTAGTGATTTCTTCTTTAATTTTACAATTTGTTTGGCTCTGTTCGATGATAACGCGCGAATTATTGCGATATCATTAACGCGCTAAAAAAAGCACACTGGCAAAATTTACCCAGAATTCTTATCGTCGAATTTGTCAATCGTGCCGTACATGCAACTGTGCCGTCTCTCGATGAAGGTCGTCCACCGTGCTCTTCAATTCGGCGAGGAGTCTATCGGCGGGATCCGGCTGCGTGATAATTATGGCGCTCACTCCTTTACATGGTCAAACGAAGCACTAATTCTGTCGAAAATTTGTCCATCACGATTAATTGCTATTTTGTCCGGTAATTATGATTTTCCTAAGATTTTTACAATTGTTTGGCCTGTTCGATATAACGGCGAATATGCGATATCAAACGGCAAAAAAAGCACATGGCAAAAAAGAAATCGTGAAGTCAATCGTGCTACATGCAACTGGCGTCTCCGATGAAGGCGTCACCGGATCTCTATCGGCGGGATCCGGCTGCGCGGTGATAATTTATTCACGATTTCGCGCACTTTTTCGCACGACACATCTCGGCGATGGTCTCGGCTTTCGGTTATCCATAGATTGTATGCCATCAATGCCGGAATGGAGCGTTCCATCGTAGTGATCTTGCCTTGAAGATTTTTGTGACGGTCAATCAAGTTACACCGACGTTCATCGATTTCTGATGCAACATTTGCCAAAGACGAGTTAAGAGTTTTACCTTCACAAAAAAGCAAGAAGTACCAGTTTTATTTGATGAATAATTTATTTGAATGAATAATTTATTTAATGAATAATTAATTCAAATCTTGAGCAATACATTTTATCTCTCCCTTTTACTCTTGTTCTACTCTTTATTTATTTTTCTAAACTAAAGGTTAATTAAATAAGTTACTCACTAGTTTTAGCTGACATTTCGGTGAATAGGATTACGTTTCAAAATATGATGATAAAATTACTGAGAATTCGTGAATTGTTTTTACTTGAAACTTTCGAATTGGGATACAAAAAAATAGAAATAGTAAATCCCGCTAGAGAGCGGATAGTTGGCAGTTTCGGATGGAAATGTACAGCTTCCGCCGACAAGATCATTAGCTAGACATCTTTAAAAATTTGATATTTCGATAGTCGTGAGATGTCAAAGTAAACCTGAATCGATCTTTATGCATCGAATAGATCGAAAATGTACGAAACAAAAGAAATCTGACATTCGTGTCCTCAGTCAAATTCTTTCTTCGACGTTTTTTTTCTATCTATCAATCGCAATTAGTATACTTCAGAAATGCAGAATGATATAGGTATTGATCGTGATTCGTAATGAAAGATTAAAAAACAGAAAGTCAATGATTCATACGAGTACAAAAATCAGCATTTTCCGATATATTTATGATTATGTTTCTTTTATGTAATTTTTATTTTTTTTATTTCTTAGATATGCAATTCGTAGTTAGTTTTCTTTTTCGATGACTTAACAATTCTGTAATGGTCGAAAGATTATCGAGACATTAAAATCTGGAGCACGCATCGTGCCAAGCAAGTCATGATGTTGCCTTCATTCTAACGCAAATATTTACATTCGCATGTGTAGATAAAATAATTGCGGCAAACAAATATGAGCACATCTCTTGCAATATCGAGCGAAAATAAAAAAATGAAGTTACTATTAATGATTTTTTTTATTATGAATGTACGACGGAAATAAATAAATCATATCACTCTTTTTTTTTTACAGAGGATTCCCGACTCGTGTTTATCTGGCCGCAAAAGGCCAGCAAAGCACGGTTGTCGAATGTTCTTGCACCTTTATTGCGTGGTGTCTTAATTGGTCTGTTGTTCTTCGATGCTCTTCATTTATGGCCTGGAGAATTTTTACCCACGTCGTTACCTTCGAACATGCCGATCTCTTTGCCACCTGTCAAATGCAATGTCATCGAGCCACGTTGGTTTGATAATAACTGAATTTCAATTGATTGTGTCATCGTATTTATTACTAACTTATATGCTCTTCGCATAATGACTTTTATTATCTATACGCATAATGACTTTTATTATCTATACTTTATTTCCAATAAAAATAAAATTATTTTGTGGAAACTTGCTTGATTTTTTAAATTGCGTTTGTGCAGAGAAAGAAGTTTAGTAGTTAAGGAAACGCTAATCGATAAAGTTGAGAAAAACAAGATAGAATCCGTGTTCCGAGACAGCATTTATAATTCGATACTAATGTCCAACATTTGCAGTCTTCCAGATTAGCAGATACTGGACTTGCAATCGTAACAAAGGTATGAATTAAAATCAAGATGATATGTACTTATTTCATAATTTAGACAGAACAAGATTTTACGACTACACTATTATTTAATGTTATGACAATATGAAGAGACATTTGTCTTCTTATATAATTAAACTTCATTATTAATTTATACAATTATACAATTTATTAATTACAATTTATTATACAATTATACAATTATACAATTTATTAATTACAATTATTAATTTATACAATTTGTTTATGTATCTATTCTTATCTATTTTCCATACATAATGATGTTTTTGCATCGCAACTTGTTTTGCTATCATTAGTATATTCTCTATTCCAGCGATAAAAATATTTTCCATTCGTTAATTTGCATTCGTATATATGGAAATTGCCCATTTCGATAAATTTAATTGGTCTTTATATAATATGCGTATATAAATATGTTTTATTAGAAAAACCTTTTTAA